>NC_056739.1:554666951-554764451 GCF_019279795.1 Protopterus annectens | reverse complement strand
ACTTTTTAGTTTTGTCATCAAAAGTGAATATGCATGTCATGGCCCTCAGGCTATGAGAGTACTACATGGCTGTCAAATAATCCCCATTTTCAGTATAAAATAAACCAGCCACTAAGCAAAGTATCAACTTACTAAGACAGACGAATGAAGGTAAAAAACAAGTGATACACCAACGGCAGAAGATAGACGTAAACCTCAGTATTCACTTCACGGTTTATTCAAAAAATAGGATCCAAAAGTAAGCGCTTTCACGTTGGTCTACAACGCTTCCTCAGACTTCAATGCTTAATTGAATATCCATGCATTTAAATAGTGCTCATTGTTAACAATTAATTGAATAATTGAATATTCAGCAATAGAAGTCATTAGAAGAAAACACATTTAAAAAAACATATTTATAAAATTCATATATTAAAAATGAATAGCAACATATGGAAAATGTAGATTTATCTAACAATAAGGAAACTGCTACTATTGATGTGTATATGGAAACTACTTATATCATATCCTTGATGTGCTTGAAGTCTGATGATCCATCTATTTTCTATTTCCTCTGTGTGATTTTTAATATTGCCTAACCTAGATGTCTTCTTTATTAATTCTAACACTCTAAACCTGAAAGTATGTTTTAGGTCATTCTGTAAGGATGTCAGATTTACACATCCATACACAGGATGGGAATTCATTCCTAAGTTTTACACTGATTGTAGATCCTGTGATCTGATCTATCTAGCACAGTGCCAAGCCTGTGAATGTTTCTATGTGGGTAAAACCAACAGAACCCTTAGGGAACGAATCAGGGAGCATTTATATGCTATCAATAAAGAGAACACCAACAATGCCCTGGCTAGACATGTGTTAGAGAATGACCTAAAACATACTTTCAGGTTTAGAGTGTTAGAATTAATAAAGAAGACATCTAGGTTAGGCAATATTAAAAATCACACAAGGCTATGGCTTGAATGACAAGGTGTCACTCAAACCATTTTTGGCAGCTAGACCATATAGTCATTAGTTTGGACACCTAAGTTATATATTTATTTGTTAAAATATAATATTTTTTTAAAAAATAGAATATATATATATATAGTATTTACTGTCATTACATGCCAAATATTAAATAAAAATGAATTATTATGGTTTTTAAAATATTTATTGTCCACAACCATTTTATAGTTTTAATATAATAAGTAGTTTCCATATACACATCAATAGTAGCAGTTTCCTTATCGTTAGATAAATCTACATTTTCCATATGTTGCTATTCATTTTTAATATATGAATTTTATAAATATGTTTTTTAAATGTGTTTTCTTCTAATGACTTCTATTGCTGAATATTCAATTATTCAATTAATTGTTAACAATGAGCACTATTTAAATGCATGGATATTCAATTAAGCATTGAAGTCTGAGGAAGCGTTGTAGACCAACGTGAAAGCGCTTACTTTTGGATCCTATTTTTTGAATAAACCGTGAAGTGAATACTGAGGTTTACGTCTATCTTCTGCCGTTGGTGTATCACTTGTTTTTTACCTTCAATCCCCATTTTGAGTTGAGCTGAAATAGGTGACTTGTTAAAGGTGATTGTTGGACAGATCCAGGAAACCACAAAGTCTAGTGAGGGTATACATGCAATGTCATCAGATGCTACTGTAGTGGAGACATAGTTGTCATGATGTTTAAGTTCTTCATCTCCATACAAGAGGTACAGAATTTGATCCTGACCTTTGGCCTATGGTTGTATAGACTTTGTATGTTCATACTCTGTCCCTGTGGGCTTCCTCCCACCTCCCAAAAACATGCTAGGTGTTTCCACCTCACACCTATGCAAGAATGGAATGGTGGGCAGCAGCACCAACTCTAGATGGTGGCTATCTAGATAAATCATTTTGGGGATCAACTGTGGTTCAAAGTGTCTTCTAGATCAAAGGACATTATCATAGATTGCATGCTTTGCCAGGACTACTGTTTATTGGTTTAAAAATGAGTTGGGAGGATGGCTTAATGGTTAAGGTGTTTGCCTTACAAACACAAGGTGCAGGGTTTGAGACTCACAAGGGATAATTGGCTAGGCTTACAATGGCTTGCAAGGGCAGTTAGCTAGTACTAACCTATGAACCTATAAAAAATTTTCTCCAAGTGATTTGGTCGCATTGACTAATGTTGCAAAAAATAAGCATGGGTATTTGCCAGTGTTAAGTAGGTTGTGAACCTGGCATGCACTGAGCTACACCAGGGACCTATGCTAATGGTGGAAGGGGTCTGTGCGCCTGTCATAAAGCACACCAGCTCTGTGTCAAAAAGCTACTTGCATGGCTATTGTCCAGTTACCAGCTTAGGCTACCTGGGATAGTGCTGTTGATCAAAACCTGAACAAGAAACCAATCAACATGTCAAACAAACTAAGGATTTATACACTCAGTATAGATTCACTGACAGGAAGCAGCTTGGAAGTGGATGACATGATGGTAATGAGGAGGCTAGACATCCTCTGTATCCAGGAGACAAGAAGGAAGGTCATGCAGCAAAGCAACTAGCTTGGGATCTAAGGTCTACTACCCAGGCGGAGAACAGATTAGAAGTGGTGTGGGAATTATGATATGGGAGGGACTGTAGAAGACAGAGGGTGATGTAATCAGCATTAGTGACAAAATCATGGCAATCAGACTCCAGTGTAAGAATAGGGCGTTATTCATAATCTCAGCCTATGTCCTACAATAGGGTTGTGATATAGAGGAAAAGATTGCATTTTGTGCATTCAGACAACAGTTTGAGGACCACTAGATCAAGTAGGACAAAATGAATTCATAGGGTCATAGGACAATACTAGCCAATTGGCCTGGAGGCCCTTATAAGCATAACCAAGAATTTCACCCATGTTCCCACAAAATCAGCACCTGTTTTCCCTGTCCAGCAGAGACACAGGTGCAATACCAGAGGTATATTTACTGTTTCCCAACCAATCGTCCAGGTTCCTCTTAAAGGGAGGTACTCTGCTTGACATGGAGAGGGAGTCGATTTCACAGATGGGGGAGTCAATGAGACACCAGTCTATCCTGCCAACAAGTTCTAATAATGTCATAGACCAGTTGAGGCCTCGCATGCGGGTTGCACGAGTGGAGTTTGACTTAGGGATATGCAGCAACTCCATCAAGGCTGAGTCTGAGATGGCCTTGTATACCAGACACAGGTCACCACTGAGCAGTCTGTGTGAGAATGATTACAGGAACAGAGATTTTAGCCTATCTGTATAGGATAGGTGTTTGAGACCTTGGCTTTTGCTGGTCAGGAACCTCTGAGGTCTCTCCAACTGCTGTATGTGCTTGGCAAGGTACATGCCGAAGGGGGGCATTGTACTAGATAAAGGGTCTGACAAGGGAGGAGTACAGGGATGTTATGATCTCCCTGTTCCTGGATGAAAAACCTTACTTATGAAGTGGGGCATGTAGAAAGCCTTCCATACAATGGAGGCAAAATGATGGTCAAAAAATCAGGTTGCTATCAACCTGGGTGCCCAAGTCCCTCACGACTGATTGCATGCTTAGTATGTTGCTGTTAATGTGATGATTAGTAGGGATACCATTTTCCCCAAAGGGGATAATGATGCATTTCTTGGCATTCAGTTTGAGGCAATACTTCTGGAAGCAGTCATTAGTTTGGATAAGGCCCTCTTGGAGGATGTTCAGATCACTAGGTGAATTTATGACTGTGCCCAGCTTGCAGTCATCTATAAACTTGGTCAGCCACAGACCACTGGTTTTGGCTTGTGCCTTAGAAAGGTATATCCCAAACAGTAGAGGCCCCAAGACCGATCCTTGGGGTATGCCGCTTGTTATGGGTCTACTACTAAAGGCAGCTGTGCTGGAAAAAAAGAATAGAGAAGGAGAAGGCATTCTAGACTTCTGTCTGATAAATGGCTTAATGGTGAACAATACACAATTCAGCAAGACATCTATAATATCTCAAACAAAGGTGGCCAACCTACAACTCAGGTAGACTTCTGTCTTGTAAGAAAATGGCACTGAAGTATAATCAGTGACTGCAAAGTTATTACCAGTGAAACAGTTTGCCCACAGCATAAATCAGTGGTGGCTACAATCGACTACAAGCAGTGGTCAGAAAAGGTGCTGAGGTCAGCAGAGACTTGGATGAAGACTCAGAAGTTGACTGGAGACAAAAGCATAAGAGTTTAAGGAAATACTCAGGATTCTAGCACCATCACAAAGTGGAAATATATGGAGTTGAAAAAGAATGGCAGAACCTCAAGACAGCATGTGTGATGACTACAGAACAGATATGTGGCTGAGCCAGGAATGGAAATAAGGTACATAAGGAAAGCTGGAGGTAGAGTGCAGAAGTCTAAAAAGTCGTCCGAAGAAGGGAGCAGTGCAGGAAAAAGTGGAAGATATAAAAGACAGACCAGGCTAGGAAAGAATACTGGTCGACAAACAAAGAGGCTAAGAAAGAAGTTACAATAGCAAAGAACAAGGCATCACAGGTACTCTAACAGCTTCTGGAAAGTGACTCATTAGATGACACAAAGAAACTCTAGCAGGTTTCAAGACAGAGACAAAAAGATAAAGAAGATAGTCAGACACCCTTCATAAGGGATGCCAGCAACAACCTGCTCACCAGTTCAAAGGACGTGAAAAGGCAGATGGAAGGAGTATTTCCATCAGCTTCTGAATGAAGAAAACTCCACAGAAGCTGTACTGCCTCAGTCTACAATGAAAGAAAAAGAGAAGCCCACCATAGAAGAAGAAGGAATAGCAGAAAAGAAAATAAAGTCAGGGAATGCAACAGGCTTAGAAGAGATCACGATAGATATGATCAAGACATTGTGTTAGTTGGGGAGAAATGGCTTTAGTGAGTATTCATAGCAGTATGGAGAGAAAGGCATATCTGAGAGGACTAGATAATAAGCAAACTAATGCCATTGTTCAAGGACAAATGGGGCATTTACAACTGTGGTCAGGATAGAAGCATCAAACTGTTGTCCCACTGCCTGAAAGTTCCAGTGACGGTGATTGATATATGAATACACAGAGTACTAGAAAGTAGGAAGGGAGATAAGCAGTCTGGATTCCTATGAGTTAATTATTGCAGTTAGAATGCATCTCACTGTGAAAACAACACCCCTTCCATGCAGCAGTTTAGCAGCTATCACACCATGCTACAGTCTTTTCTTCATACAAGGGAAGAAGAAAGTTCAGCCTCTGATTGGCAAAAGAATGTGCTATCACTTTCATTATGTTACATCATTTCCCTGTTTGTATATTTACATGGCTTTTCCAACCTAAGTCATCAGTTATTACACCAGCCAAGATCAGTATAGTTATTACAGTCAGATAACTGATTATCCACTGCAGACAAGTATTCTTGTTTATTGCTAAGTATATGAAGTATTTTCTTTTTATTAGAGGCAACCTTACTTTTGATACAATATCAGTGGAGATCATGCAAGTCTTTTGGATTAGAGCAGGAACCTGCTGGGCAGACACTTTTGACATCAGCAAACTGAACCAGTTCCACTGGTGTAGACGGGTCTATATTATAATCTTGACTGTTTAATGGATCAATTGCATAAAGATTGAACTTTATACATCAAACCATTAAACAGTCGAAATTCAATAAAAAAAAATTTAGAACAAAAAAAAAATCTAACGGGTGTAGGCAGGGGGGAAAGCCCCCCTGCACCCCCCCCACGTGGGGGGCTGTGCCCTCCACACCCCCACTACTTAAATATACCAACTCCGAGATTGGTCTACAGTGCAGGAAAGGGAAATCTTCCCTTTCCTCACCATACTACATTAAAGTGAAATCTCGGAGTTGGTGTATTTAAGTAGCGGGGGGTGGTGGGGTACGCAGCCCCCCATGTGGGGGGGGTGCAGGGAGGCTTGCCACTCTGCTTAAGCCCATTAGGGTAAACATTTAAACTTTTAATTTTTTAATTTTTTTTTTTTATTTTCAAAGTTACGGAACTTCAATAATATGGTGCTGACCATATTGTATTCAATATTCCGTAACTTTGATGTTATAATATAGACCCAGTCTAGACAGACAACTACAACTCAGGTACCCTGTTTTTCATTAGCAGCTTAGGAACCAGAAAAAGCTAGAATGGAATGGATGGGCATGACTATCACCTGGGAGACAGGAAAGGGGCTGTCCTATTATGCAATTCCCTGAGGAAGGGCAACAGTGCTTGAAGTACTCTTGGTGTGTGCATTTTGCTTATCAAGCCATGGAGGTGGGAGGAGACAGGCCTTCTTTAGCAGGTACACAAAGGTATGCATGTTCATAAGAAGGTAAAGTGACCTCTACAGTGATGCAGATCACATGCCCCCTACCGTAGTCTTAAAGGAAAAACACCATTACTACCAGGATGCTTGTGAGGGCACAAGCAACTTGTATGGCTGCCTGGATCAGATGACTCTCACCTCTGTGCTAGGGATTCTGGAACATGGAAATGAATGCGCTAGGGATTCCATAACATGGAAATGAATGTGCCATGTTCAGCTGGAAAGGCTTGATCTTCAGCAGGCATAGGAGCAAAAAGTAAGCCAAAAAATTAGTTTTTATGGAGCTGATGTTCAAGGTGACCATAATGTTGACATTAGTTTATGTTTAATGTTCTATGATTGAGTAATTATTTATGACAATGAATCTCTTCCTTTCATGAGGTTCTGCTATAATTGTTTTTACATGGCAACAGTTTGAAATGTAATATTTACTGCCAGCTGTTTGGTATTAATAATTAAAGTCTCGTGGAGGCTTGTTATTAGAAAGATGAAGTATATATCAATAGTCTCAGGTTTATAAATTCAAGGCTAACTATCCTTGTGGACTGTTGTAAACCCACCCAATTTCTTTGTTATGAGAGTCAAACCTTGCATGTTGTATTTGTGAGGTAAACCCCCTAACCATTATGCCAACCCAGCTCTAAGTAAGTAATTAGTGCTCGATTGGAGTGCCTTCAGTCTCTTTTGTTTTGAGATTGAAATTATTAAACAAATTTTAGCTAGATGCAAATGTATAACTATGCCTTTATTGAAGAGGAAGCCCCCCTGAACCCAAGATTTTGTATAGGGCTCATTTTTGGGAGAGGAACAGCATTCATATTAATGTGTTTGATATTTTTTGATGTTTTGAATTAATCCTGGACCCAAGATTTTGTATAGGGCTCAGTTTTGGGATAGGAACAACATTCATATTAATGTGTTTTATATTTTTTGATGTTTTGAATTAATAAAAATATTTTGACAGTGTATACTGATATCATGACATTTGAATTTTTGCTCTATATGTGGTTATGTAATAAGTATATACACAACAAAGGAGTTATAATGTAATATTCATGTTAAAACTATTGGCGCTTAATGGATTGCATGTACCTAAAGGTATGTTGCTACTGGCAACATCAAGTAACATCATGAGAATATTAATAAACTAAGGGCATATGAGGACTGTTTACAATGCAAACAGTTTCATCCAGACAACACATGAGGACATATAAAAGGTGGAAGTGAATCCTTGCAGCTCCCTCATTTTCACAGAGCAATATAACAAGTAAAAGGTGACATTTATTTTCTTTTTTTACAAATCTTTAAAATAATCTGACCCTATATGCCAATATTTGAAACTGTATAGGAAATTCTTACTTTAATATATGAATGAAATGAATCGTTTTGAATGGCAAAGAACCACCATGACTTGTAGATGGCACCCAGTGATGGAAACAAGGTTGAGGACATTAAGGCAATAAGGATGACTATGAGAATATTTGATTGACTGATATGGACTTATTTCAAAAATACCATGAAGCCTGACTGGAACATATCCAAAATATAAGTGTACTGCAGTAGAATGGTTTTAAAACCATGATGCATTTATTCTAAACATCCAATATCCTGCCAGACAGAACAAAAGCAAACAGGATGGAATGTTCAAATGAGCATGATGCCAGCCTAAGAGTTATTGGTTTACCTGAACACATGGAGATGGACATGCCCAGGGATTCACTGTATGGAATATAAGAAGCTTTTCAGCAAAATAGAGTTTTCAGTAGTTGATTGTGCTCATCAAATCACTCCGAGAAGTACAAATCACTAAATATCCTTGACAACTCATCTTTAAATGTCTGAATTGTTATGATAAAATATGTATTCCAAAAAAAAAGCAAAAGCACTGGAAGATTATTTAAACATTGCTGTGTATAATGTTTCCATGGCACCTGCCTTTAGTATGGCCCTTGTGAGATTATGTCATGCAGATGAGGTTTCCTGTAAGATTCTACATCACCAAGAGAGCACAGATCTTTACTTTTATATCTCCTGAAGCAGCAAGCATGTCCAACTTATAAGTAGTTTTTAGGACTGTCTTAGCTAATATAATCAATATCACAATAACTCCAGCAACACTTTAAGATTGTTGTTCTTCACACCTTGCAGTAGAAGATATTTGTATTATGCAAAGATGTTAAAACTGGAAATTGGATCCTTTTTTACTTAACAATAAACACAAAGAAGAAATGAGTATGTATATAAGAAAGCATTGGAGAGAATATAACTTGTGTGATTCAGTATAAAGACATTGTGGTGTTATTTTAAAATTTTATAAAAAATATATATGATTTTAACAAAGAAAGTATACAGTAAATAAAAGTTGAAATCGCGGAACTAAATAGACAAATTAGTAATCTAATCTAGACATTAAATTTAAAGAAGAGCAGTAAAAGGATGCAGTGCATTGTTGAAATTTTAGGAAAGGTAAATACAGCTTAAAATCAAATGGTGGATAAATGAAAAATAGGAAAAACATAAACATTTTTATTGTTTAAGAAGTATTACATCTATAAAATTCCTAGCAAAATGCTTATAAGACAGAACAGAGAAGTATTAGTTTTAGGTGTATTAGATGAAATGGGTTTGTTGCAGAAGGATGGGATAAAATAAATTGTATCATCACAATTTATTCTAATAGAAATTTCAAAGCATATAGGATATTTTCTAGGGAGGAGGTACAAGGCATTTTCTCTTGAAAATATTCTTAAACACTATCAGTTAAGGTACTAGTCTTATTGACTACATCTATTAGAATCTTTAAAAATATCACAGCAACAGATATATTAACATCAACAATGTATTACTTTTAGAGGAGATGATTTGTACAAGTGCTTTTCTTGAAAATGTATTTATAAAGCTGCTTATGTTAAAATGTTCCAACAGTGGATCCTGCTGGACAGAAAAGAAATACACCTGTATGTCAGACTGTATTGTAACTGTTGAAATGAATATATTGTAACAAAGGCTCTTGGAAGAGAAGAGGTTAATCTCGGTCCAGCTTACCTTGAAAAATAGTCTGAAATTAAATTACCTGTTTTAGGCTATAAAGATTATATCTTACAGTTCTGATTGTAGCCAGAGACAAAATGTCTGTGAAAACCAGGACTAGGAATCTATCCTCCTGTATTGTTCTTAGGGGTGAACTAATTGCTACTCTGGAAGGGTGGAAGTTTTTTAAATGGCTTTATAGCTTCCAGATGCTATAACACATCTTAGCAAAGCTCTTTGTGTGCATATTATGACACATATGTGCTAGATTCTGGTTCAGTTTCTAGTAAAAGGGGTAGTGTGGGAACCAGAAGTTAGATGATATGTGTGATATCATTCTGTAAGCCATCATTGAAATGATGCTTTAATACTATGAGACAGAAGTCTCAGGCCAGTCTGATTTTGAAACTTGACAAAGAAGGATCACTCACCCACTACATTTTGCTTTGCTTTAGTAAGTAACCAGGGAATAATAATTCTTTAGATCAGTCAGGAAAATATAGTGATACTAGTTAAGCATTGCTTTTTCTGTATCTGTGTGAACCTTTCCATCTGTGTTATTTTTAATATTTCATGTGATTGAAACTCTTTTGTTTATTGTAAATAGGTATTTAGTAGTTTCATGTTTTTAGCATTTATTATTAAATAAATTTAAGTTTTTCATTGTGGTTGGTCTTTTAGGGAATATTTTAACTTTTGAGAATACTTATAATTACTTGGTGACACTGTGGCCACTCCTGAAAGCCTTGCTGCATTTTTCAAACATTACCATTTGTATTAGTATAAATTTTACTCAGTATAATTGGGTACCCTGTTAAGAGCCTTAGAGTAGCTGGCTTTGAAGTGCTCTGGTGGCACTATCTACCTTATAGTCTAGGCAAAGGAGGCATAGCTGGTAAATCTGCACCAGTCTTTCCCAAGTGTGTATTTGTGTTTGTGTGTGAAAATCAAATCTCAGAGTGTGTGTGTCAGCTACTTGGAGCATGGACACAGAGCACTGGTTTCAGAGAGAGGGGGGTGGAGGACTTGACTTGGAACATTGGGCTGAGGACTCAACTCTACAGCTGTGGTCAGTGTGGAGTCTTATTTGGGGCCTGGTGAGAATGAGGTAAACCCAGCCTCAGGATGGGAGTGTTGTTCCCTGTGTACTCTTAAGGGAAATTGTACTTGGTGCAGAGAGCTGCATCTGGGAATACTGTGTGTATTTATTTCTTTTCCAAGTGAACATCCGTCACTGGTGCCCATGGTGAGGATTGAGACTCCTTGATCACTGGCCCAGAGGAAGAACATCACAGTCACATTTCACATTACCCAGGATGCCAGATAAAGAAAGGACTATTCTGTCAAAATAAAATAAATTCATATAAAAAATCCAATTCAAACAGAAAATAAATGTAAAATATGTGAACTGCCAGAATGCCTCAAGAATACCTGACAAGTACTGCCCAGAACTGATTTCCTGATAGAGATCCTGAATTCCTGACTGGAAAATTTTCTGATAGGTGGGAACCCAAAAACATTCTCTTCTCTAGAAGCTCACAAGTCCTTGAAAATGCACTGAAACTTAAAATTCCTTGAAAATGCTCTGAAACTCAGTTCCTTGAAAATGCACCAAAACTATTTTTTTTCACCAGTTTGGTAGTTTGTGTAGAGGATTCAGGGCTTTTGTTTCCTGTAACCAAGGTACAGGGTTTGAGTCTAAAGAAATTAACTAACATGAAACACACATACAGGCCAAGAATGTCTTGCATTTAAATTCTGTGTGGAACTTGGAAAAGGCATATGCAACACGTACATGCGTGCATTGATGCATGCAGGGATGCACAAATAGAGGGTGTTATTCTTGAGCAACACACCAGCAAGAAAGTCTTGTATTTAAATTCTGCACGGAATTCAGAAAAGGAGTAAACAACAGATGCGTATGTGCATTGGCACACACACAAGGACCCACAGACAGAGAGTGTTCTTAAAGAAGGATGCTCTTAAAAGATCCAGCTCTGGTTGTACTTTAAGCTTTTCATGTTTAAAATGTAAAAAGCTTTTAAAAGGCAAAGCTGCACCCCCTTTACTGTTTGCACCTGTGGCGGACCTCCCCCTTCCCCCCTGCATTATTACATCTCTGCCAAAGACCCCTTATCAGCCACAACTGAAGTTGTGTAGTAAAGACAAACTATGTTTACAGTATGCAAATAATTTATAACAAAAGCACATACATTCTACAGTAGGAGTTAATAATTTACATAGTATACAGTATTTACCCATATTTACAATTTTATATATATATATATATATATATATATCAGTAAAGTTATGACAGCAAATAACAAGTAACTAGACATAATGAAGCTGAAGTATACCAGATAAAAAAATTTAAATTTTGTTAACTATTTCACGGGAAATTATTGAATTTTAATTCCTCTCTTAGGTACTGAAATGGTTTTGTCCTAAATATATGGTATTATTTAGTGTCTCCTTAAAGCATGAGGAACTATGTTCCATTTTAGGTAGCACATTAAAATCATGACAATCAGTACAGGCTGCAGGAGCCAGAAAAGCCACTGAATGGAAAAAAGCCAGTATGCACCCCTTCAGGGTAGGCAAGTTTGCAGTTGTGTTGCATACATCCCCACTACCCTAGCAAATTACTGCAGTGCCCAGATTAACTGCTTAATCCCATGTCACTTTGATCATAATCATGGCTCCATTTCTCTGTACCAAGGAAATGGCTTATTAAGTGCTGTCCAGTTTCCCCAGCTATGCTGACATAAGTGAACTGTCCAATCACAGTGTCATTAAATGAGTAGAAAGAGAGCAGTGGGTGATATGCAGGATATTGTTTTAAATTAATTACCGTCATTGACTTTAAAGATGAGGTTTCTTTATTTCATGTGGTAAAGTGGTGGGGTGTCCTGTGAGTGCCATCGCAGAGCCTCTGTTATGGGGGTATTAGGTACCGTTAATGGGATTTAACGTGGGTTTGGGTGGGGGTGAGATGCAAGCAGTGTGCTGAGAGGATGGAGAGTTTGCCTTTATTTTATTTATTTATTTATTTATTTATTCATTCATTTACTATTGTTATTATTTCTCACCACCTTATATTAGAAATATAGTCATTATTTAGAATAACTATAAATGAGTTTACTTGACATAGGCTATCCACTTCTGCAAAGTGCCTTGTCACTTGCATTACATATTGCATTATTGACTATAATTTCTCCTATCACTATCAGGTAAATGTATTTTGATCTGGTGTGGTGATTCTTTTCCCCTTGTATATAAGGTATAAACATCTATCTATAATCTATTGTAAAGTATTTTATCTGTTGTAGGGCCTTTTTTCCCTTGCATATAATTACTTATCAGCTGTTATAAAATGTTTTTGTGTGTTTGTGAAGCCTTTCTCCCAAAATCATTGTAAAATATTTAGTCTGGTGTAGGGCTTTTTTTTACTTTATAATAACTTGATGATTAAGTATTTAATCAACTGCAGGGCTTTTCTACACCTGTATATAATTACTCAACAAATACTGTTTAAATGTTTTTTAATCTGTTGTAGAGATTTTCTCACCGGGCCTCGTACAAAAATGGAACATTGCCTCAGTCGGCCTTTCACAGTTACCAAAGGACAAATAAAATAAATAAAATATTCATTTATTTTTGTATTTTGCACCAAGACAATGCAGCTGTGTTTTCCAAATAAACTAGATTTCCTTACATGTAGACTGCATACTGGCAGACTGGATAAGGGACAGGATCTATATTTGAAGTAAACAATATTTTGCTCACTTGAAGCTCATTATTCCCTTCTTATTGTGTGAGTATGAAGTTTTTTTTTTTTGGTCTGCTTGTAGCTGCTTGGTGGATTTAAAATAGCCACACAAACAAATATCATGTTTCTGATGGCTGTTGATAGGAAGTACTTGACTCTGCAGTAAAGGCTCCATCAAACAGAAATAATGTTTGCACTTTCTTCAGGCTTATACATTTAATTTTACACCAGGCAGCCATGATGGGTCCTGCAAACTGCAAACATAGCTACCTACTTACCAGATGTTGCCTGCTAACGTTTATTAGCAGCCTCCTGGGTCTGCATTGTCATTTTGGTTAGCTTAGCAGTGGCAAACTGTTCAGTGACGCATAACTAGCTAAATAATTCATTTGTCTTGTGGTATTGCTACAGTGGGGATGTTGCACTTACGCCAAGATGCTATGACGTCTGTGTTTATTGTAACTGTGTTGCTTCAAGGAACAAATCTGCCTGTGTGTTAGCATGGGCAAGGGAACTGTTCCCTTAAATGTCAGCAAGCACTTATACCTTTAAAAGATTTTTTGAATTTATTGAAAGCCATGTTGTACATTTTCTTTCATTCACAGGATTTTCAGTAGAACAAATTTTGCAAAACTAACAGGAGACTTTTCAGTCAAACAAGTCTCTTCTGAAGAATACTGCAAAAGTGCTATGGAATTTCAATGCCAACCAATGATAAAAAAAGGATACAAGGATATGTTATGCCCACAAGAGTGAACTTCTTAAACTGTGGTCTGCAAAATGCATTGAAAAAGAATAATAATTCCAATGTTAGGTAAATGATCTAATAAATGGAAGAGCATACTAAGGTAGGGAGAGGGAGAAAGGTGAAACTACAGTAATCCAGGTAAGGCATGGATCATTGGGCATAGAGTAAATATTAATAAATTTAAGGCCCTCAGACATCCAAAACAAAACAGCTGATACTACATATTTTGCGGGCTATAGCACTTCATTGACAGTCTATCTGATTACTTTTTAACAACGTACTTGATTCATTTTTATTTTCACTGGGGTTTTACTTTTAGGAGAATTGACCACAGGTTAGTAGTAGGCTAGTAGTAGTAGGCCCTTGTGGTCCATTTTAAGACTAGCCGAATTTTCAAACCCAACAAAATCAGCTACTACTTCAAGAACTTACTATCACCCATAAGATACTTCATCAGCCCAATAATACTCCTATTCTCAGGATGTTAATCCCTCCCTATAGAAATCTTACTACCCTTCACTCAGCAAATAAATTACTAGTAACCATTTAGAAATCCTTTAACAAAGCTGGAGACTCCCTCTTTGCAAATTCTGTAGAGAAAATCTGGAACAGGCTTCCTGGCAATCTACAATTACTTACATCATTACCGCTCTTTAAAACTCAGCTAAAATCATTCCTTAAAACACAATGGCTATGTCCATGCACCAACCCAGATTAAACTGGCTGCTTAGCAATACTGTCTATTCCCCAGCCAAATAACTCAGTCAGGATATATAGTTTCTTTTCTGGCTCTTCCTCTTCACAGTCTTTTACTGTCAGAGTACTACCCCTTAGTATATACAATCCTAAAATTGCCACTACTTCTAGCTGGCTTATCTTAACTGTTGTATGTTTATCATCTGCTTTTAATTGAGTATATATTTCTTTTTGAAATGAAATTATTAATTTAATTTTTATCCTAACTTACTTTTTTTCTTAATCCCCCCTCATGTCAACTGTCAACCCCTCATCCTGGCAGTTGCTCCTAGATCTCCTGTATTACTATACTGTGTATTCATGTTCTCTCTGATGGTGTCTTTACAATCTTATTCAAGTGCAATTTTGTATTGTAATGTATTATTTTGAAATTTTTGTTGTGTTTGTGTTTTGTGTTCTACGGTTATATTTACCATAAGGTGGAGTTTTTCTCCCTGGGCCTCTACGAAAATGGACATATATCCAGTTAGACTAGCCCGGTTAATAAATGTAAAATAAAATAATAAAACTAAATAATATAAAATCCGGTACCTTGTGTTTATGAGATAAACACCTTAACCATTATGCCAGCCTCCAAATAATAAAAGTTCATGGGTATCAGTTGCCCTTCTAACTTATTGTTCATTCTGTTAAGCAGTGTATTTGCAACAACTAAGATAACCTAGATTTCTCCTTCAGCTCTAGTCTTTGGATTTCTGGATAAACTACACACAGGTGGATGAGGAACAGTTGTACACATGGTGTTGTAGTGGCTGATTATTTATTTGAACTGTGCATCTAAGTAACGTTAGGCCCAAAGGGTCTGAGTCTGTGGGAAGGAATTAACTTTTCAGGATGATGATGTCACAAGCTCAGTTTCATTAAAACCACATGTTTTATGTCACTGGGGAACACAAGTACTAAAACAATGAACTTAGAATAACATGATAACATAATAATTTATTTAGTCTCTGGCAAGCATGTATAACACTCATTGCCCCCTTCTGGCCTCATCAGGTTTGGTTTCCCCCTTTTTTGGTCTCACAGTGTCAGTCCACCATGGATTCTGGATCACAGACATTCTTATAAAGCCACTCCCATATTTTACTTATTGAGTTACAGCGAAACACAGATTTCTAACAGCAGATAAGGGGCACTTGGCCCACCTTGTCTGCTAATTTCCCTTTATACTTGATAAACTGCATATCTTTCTTAATCCGTAGTTTACTTTTTCCTCACCCCTCATAAAAATTCCATTACATGTGTATTTGCTAACTGTTGAGTAGAAAAAGCACAACATAACGAGTCTTGTTTCTATACTTTGCAAATGTCCATATTTTTGCCTCACATTTTTGGTCTGTTCCTCGTAAAATATATAGTTTTCTGGCAAATCATTGAGGACTGAAGTCACTAAATAATGATATGCATTTGAATTTCAGACTTCATATCCTTTAGAAAATGTGTACTAAAGCAAAGCAAAGCCTGTTATTCTAACAATATTTGAATTTTATAAAAGCAATATTTAAAATCTGTCTCTGATTTTCAGCCTTTGTTCCTCAATTATTTTTGTCTTTGTCCAGATTTCTTGCATTAAGACGTTTAGTGGTATGCAATGTTTCTGTGAGTGAGTGACTAAGGAAAGATGAGCTGGACAAAGGTGTATGGGACATGCATATCTGCTTCATAACTACATATATGCACTAACATAACTGCTTATGCAATTCTATACATATGCAATAAAATCACTTAAGTAATGTATGTATTAACATTGCTATTCATAAGCAGCCTGTATGTGCGCAGTGAAAATCCATTTATTTTATTTACTTATTTATTTTAACTTTTTATTGAACTGGTTGATACCACAAGGCATACCAAGCCTGTTTTAAGGGAAAACCCTGAGGTGGTGACTGTTACAGCCTAGGGCAATTTGGTCAGGAGACATGCAGTCTGTGGATAAAATTACACAACCATTTATACTTGATGTGCATGTACACAGTAATCCAGATACATGAACGTAATCAATGTGTAAATGCTAAAATAACCAGTCGTGTGCATCCTGCATATACCCAGCTGTACAACCACTTTATGCACACACACACATTATATATACATATATATATATATATATATATATATATATATATATATATATATATATATATATATATATATATTCCATGTACACACTAACCAACCACCTGTACAAGCATGCATGTACCCACTAAGTAAGTTGCTTGGCTATAACTTATGTACATGAGAATACTGGCACGACTATGTGATATAATATGGATCCATTGCAAGTCCTCTGTCTCTAAACTCTGACAGCAGGTTGCTTGAGTTAGACCTATTAAACATAGACATGCTGAGACCACATGTGTCATCTCTACTAAAGTGATTTATGCAGGAGAAAAATGCAGTCCTTAATGGGAGGGCTTCAACCACCCTACAGCTCCATTATTTATATATACTCATTCAACAGACAAACAATTGCAGGGCAAACAGTAACTCCCAATGAGAGCTGAAAAATGTTTGACACTGTTGTGATCTTGCAGGAAAACTGATGGATATAAAACTAGTGAGAGACTTGTGATTTCTGGGACGAAGATTACATTCTGTGAGTTATGATTCAATAAATGATATATAGTACATACATACATACATACATAGACAGCAAGTTATGAAAATCTACATGTGTGGACTAATACAACCACTTATAAATATTCTACATGTAGCTACAAGGCCATTATTAACATTTTGATGATTTAGCATGAGAGCCTCCAAGTAGAGACCACATGGATATCCTAGTCCCAACTTCTTCTTCTTTTGGCTTTTCCCAGTTAGGAGTCACCACAGTAGAATGATTGGCAGTGGAGTTTTAGAGTGTCGAGTTACCAGCCTGGTGCCCAACTTTCCATAGAAGACACACACACACACACACACACACACACACACACACACACACACACACACACACACACACACACACACACACACACACCTAGGGCCAATTTACAGTGTCCGATCCACCTTATAGCATGTCTTTGGAATGTGGGAGGAAACATATCCTAGTCTCAACAATGCATCTAAAGTCTTTGCTTTTCAGTAATCTCCCCCTCTCCAAACAATACTCCCACTGTGTTCCAGACCTCCATATCAAAGTCTCTACTGTTTTATCTGCCTCCAGTGACCTTTTCTTCCCCGCCCTCTGTGCATACTATTTTGGATGCTCCCATGTCAAGACCACCCCCAAAATTGCTGCTCTCAGTTACTCCACCTAACACTCTCACCCTCTTCCACTCCTCCATATAAACATCTCTGCTTTCCCTTCTTTCCCTTAACTAGTTCAAAATTGCTTCCTTATTTTTCTTGAAACCAACTTTTTTGTCAAATAGCAGACACGGAGACTTATAGCTGCAGTATTATAAATTACCATGCATCATCAGTGTCATTAGTCCCACATATATCTACTTAACCAATGCATTTTCAACCATTCATGGTATTAATATCTGGCTAAGCAGGCCTCTAGTTTGCATAAAATGTTGTTCACTCTTATTTCATTGCACAGCTTAATTGGATGAGTTCATCATAACTAACAACCACACAATGTTTACATAGACATGTGCAAAACTAATAAGCAGATAAGCACTTGTATCTTACTGACAGCACTGCAAAAAAAAAAAAAAAAAAAATAGAACACAGATTTTTATATGGCATTAGGCCTCTGCATTTGTGGGCATGAATTATTTACACAATAACACACACCCTGGAGGGCATTATTGCAAACAGGCTATCAGTTAAATTTTTAGTATTTTTATTACTACGTACATTTTTAATTTTTTTTTTATCTTTAAAATAATTCCTCTGCCTAATGTTTTATAGTTGCTGTAGAATATGTAATTGTTTTTAGAGGAAGTATTTTACATCCAAAGCAATAAGTTATGCAATTATTTAATGTCTAAACAAACACACATGCATACACATTTAGAAGCAGAAACAGAGTGACATACTTGCACACTTGCTCTCTCTCTCTCTCTCTCTCTCTGTCTCTCTCTCTCTCTCTCTCTCTCTCTCTCACACACACACACACACACACACACACACACACACACACACACACACACACACACACACACATATTCAGAAGCAGAGACAGAGTGACAGACTTGCACACTCCCTGTCTCTCTCTCTCTCTCACACACACATATTCAGAAATAGTGACAGAGTGATAGACTCCCTCACTCACATGCACATGCAGAAGCAAAGACAGACTGAAAGACTCAAACATGCACATGGAAACACACGCACAGATTCAGAAACACAGACAAACAGACTTCTACAAATATACAGACATAAACAGAAACACACACACAATACCTCTCAACCTCTTAGAGCAAGAAATCTGGACAAAGCCATAAATAAAAGTGGGACAAAGGCCCCAAAATATGGACAATTCTTAAATATTGCTCTTACAAGCTTAGAAAGTTGATAAAATAACAGGTTTTGCATTAGCATGAATTTCCTGAAGGGTACGAAGTCTGAAACTCAAATTACATTATTTTCTAACTTCAATCTTTAACAATTTGCCACTAATTTGCCAGAGAGCAACAATTTTATGAATAATGGACCAGAAATATGGACATTCTGCAAAAATCTGTACAGTTGAGAGGTATCTCACACATAGCAGGATGCACTTATTAACTGCTGATTTCACTCAACTGGGCATGCAGAAGCTGTAGTGAGTCTTGACAGCCTAGACTGATAAGGAGAGCTTAGCTTTTGGATATAGTAATATGTCAGACATACCTGCATCAAGAAAATACTTATTAAAGCTTTACAAATTTGAGAATTGTGGATGCTTTATAGCTATTTAGAGGTCGGAGCTGTGTTTCACTGTATGAAAATGAATAAAAAATAGAATGCAAAGCTTTGCAGCTCCACCCCCCCCCCCTTTTTGAAATCCTTGACTTTACCCCATAGTGCTTCTCTATATATTGAATTTATGACCAATGAGGATTAGTCAGTCAGCAATACCAGATATTAAGAGTTTTCCACCTCACAGTCATTTGTTAACTTGCTGATTAACTTCCTGATGCTGTCAGTGGAAGTGGTGTTTCTGTCTCTCCCACACACACACATGCTCTCTCTATTCCCTCTCTCACTCCTACTCATTAATCTACCTAAACTCTACTTACCTCAGTTCTATTCCTTCTATTGCTTTCCTTCAACTGTTCTGCACCTACTCTTATGTCATCTCTTCTACACATGTCGTTGGTATGCAATTATTTCTGCAATGTTACATTTGCAGACTCAACAACTGTTTTGTAATGATGCAGTCTAAAAACTATTTTGTAAACAATCTGCAATATAATTTGCTTATAATCAGTGGAGCTTGTCTACCTGTCCCTTCTCTGAGAATGGTTCTTGCCTGAAAGGATTATACTAATTGATGAATGCAAAAAAGTATGTAAATTAGATAATATCACAGTAATTTACCTTTTTAAATGACATCAGGAATGCACAGTAAGCAGTAATTAAACACATCCACAAAGAGGTGTAATACTACAAATTTTTAAGACTATTCTTGAAATGTACATAAACCAAGATAAAGATAACATGTTAAACCTTGTTCTAACAGAAATAACAGTCAGACAGAACGACTTCTTCGTAAACTTCTAGCACCACCCGATTTATTGCCATAAATCCTGCCATACGGTTCTAACGAGCTTCAGAGTAGGTTATATTAATAATAGGGAATAGAAGCTCTGTGACATCCTTTCAGCTGACTCCCAGTCACAGACTCCAACAGATAGCACTTATCTGCGAGACCAAATTATGCATAACAGGAAGCTTTCTAAATCACACAAAGAAAATATTTTCTACCATTAAAATATATTGCTGTGCTGTATAGAAACCGTACTTATTTGACATTTATTTAGGAAGGTCCAACTGTGCACGGGTGTCCTTTTTCACACTCACAGACCACAATCACACATACGTATACGCACATGCAGACACTTTTTAATGTTTTTATTTTGCACTCCCTAAACAGCAAAAGCATTGCTTAGCGAGTGTAAAATAACAGATCGATCGACCTCACTCACCCTCGCATGCACGCAAGCACGCTGTCACACACAACTTTTATTTATTTTCTTTTTAATTTTCTTCGTTTTTTTTTTTTTTTTTATTTTACACTCACTAAATAACAAAAGCGCTGCTTAGTGAGTATAAAATATGGGGGCCGTTAGCTTTCACTAAATTATTAGACTAAGCTTCATTTCCCACAGGATCATTTCAATAAAAAAAATAAATAAATAAAACTTGAGGCTAGAAGAGCTATGAAAGGTGAAAATCAGAAGTGAAAAGACAATAATATAGCAATAACCTGCACCTGGGTGTGGGTAATGCGGGATTTACCCACGGTTGGCGTGGTTCGCCCTCGGGACCAAACAAAGACAACCGTGGGTAAATCCCACATTACCCACACCCAGAAGTGGGTTATTGCTATTATACTATGACATTATTTAAGAAAATAAATAATTACTTTTCTTAAATAATGGCATTGTATAATGCCTCTTTGCTGCCCTTCCGCAGCTGTCTGGTATCCGCGGCAGTTCTGATGTACTGCGCATGCCTACGCAGTACATCAGAGCTGTGGCCAAAAGCAATGGAGAAAGCAAGATCTCCATTGCTTTTTGCTGTTTCGCTATGTTAAATGGGTTTAACATAGCGAGACAGCTTGAAAATAAGCAACGGAGATGTCCGTTGCTTATTTTAAAGCTGTCTCGCTATGTTAAACCCATTTAACATAGCGAAACAGTAAAAAGCAACAAAGATCTTGCTTTCTCCGTTTACACTGTGTCACTATGTTAAAGGAGTTTAACATAGCGAGACAGCTTTAGAAAAAGCAACAGAGATCTCCGTTGCTTTTTTTAAACCTGTGTCGCTATGTTAAACTCTTTTAACATAGCCAGACAGTGTTTTAAAAGAGACTTATACTAATGGAAAAGTCCGGCGACGGACCTTTTCCATTAGTATAAGTCGATTTACAACGTGCACGCTGGCCAATCAGCTATAATGGTAGTTTTTCTTTAGTAGACAAAGCACAAGGAATACGCAAGACTGGTAGGAACGCATAATGATGGTTTCGTTCCCAGTGAGAATTACAACAAGGCTGAGGAGGGGGAAGCACATAATAATTTAAATAAAACAACAGTGTGGGCAGGAATGTATGTGACATTTTTAAAGTGGGCGATACTTTAGTTGTTCTTAGTTCGTACCCGAATTTTAAACTCTGGGATTGTCTCAGAGTTTAACTGAGCCAATGTAATGCACGTTTTATATTTAAGTTCTCATTTAGACCTGGGAAATTCCCTGCATTCAACATCGATTGCCATTTCAGCTCATGGAACTCCAACAAGGTGTCATAGTCCCCAGAGAATTTCCCCACCTTTTCCAATACAAGAAACTTAAATTGTGAAGGCATTTTTTAAGTCAGTCTTGCGTATTGCAGCACAGTGTACTTTAATTCTATCCATTAATCTTTATGAGGTCTTACCAATATAAAAACTTGTGCAGGTCACGCACACTGCTACATAAACAACATTAACAGTTTTATATATATATATATATATATATATATATATATATATATATATATGTATAATGCATGTGTGTGTGTGTGTGTGTGTGTGTGTGTGTGTGTATATATATATATATATATATATGTATATATATTTATATATACATATATATATATATATATAGATATATGTATATATATATATATATATATATATATATATATATATATATATATATATATATATATATATATATATATATGTATATATATATATATATATATATATATATATATATATATATATATATATATATATATATATATATATAGATAGATAGATAGGTCCACGTCTTAATTTTGAAATACCAAAATCTCGACTTTCAAAATATTGAAATCTGAACATCTTGGAATCTTGAAACTAAGAACCCCCAAAAAAAAAGCAGTCAACACATCACAAGTATGTTTTTGCAGGGGAGCAAGCCCCCCTGCACCCCCACTACCTAAATATACCAACTCCAAGACTGCACTGCAGCGAGGAAAAGGGAAATCTCACATTCCGCGCTGTATGCCTATCTCCGTTCAGGATTTCAGAGTTTTAAAACTTCGACTGTATGATCTTCGATCATATGAATTTTGTTGTTTTAAGCTTTGAAATTCTAAAGTGGACCAGTATACATATATACACACACACCCAAGAGTGTGTAAGCCATTCAGCTTCATTATAGTGATACACGTGTATTTTGTAATTAAAAATGTTTTAGTTGCTCTTTATCAAGTGTAGTACTTTTCACTAAGAAAAACTACATTCATGACCAGTGATTGAAATGCTGAATTGATAGTCAAAATACAGCTGACGTAATGGGTAGGTGTGGGCTTGGGGCATGAAATAAAGCAGAACATATACTAGAATAATTTTGCCAAGATAATTTACTAGTCACTGCAAACACTTGTCTTTAGCAGTCTGAGAGACTTTTATAGACATGGTTCTCCCCAGATAGTGAATAACAAAATCAAATTAACTATATACTTTGTATAGAATTCTTGCATTTCTGGCAGTCGACAAAAAGTCTTGGAGTTCACTGGTTCAAACCATTGTGTATTTATTGCAAAGTTTAGAATTAAAGAAAATGAAAGCATGTAGTCTAGTGGCTTACAAGCTCACCATTGTGCAGGTAAATATGCAGTGGAGGTGAGGAATAGATTGAAGGGAATAGACCTAATGCACTTAAACCTCTGGTCTGATGTCCACAAAGTGGCAGTGATTTAGTAAAATTCCAAATTGTAAGATTATGAATGCAAAGTGGCTCTATATCTGAGGAGTCTTTAGAGTTCTCAGAGCAAAGAAAAGCAAAAAAAAACAGTGCAGATAGGAAAACACGTCAGGCTGAATGCAGGTTTTCATGCTGCAAAAAGAAAAGGAGAGACAGTGAGATAAATGATGCAAAGAAATGGAAGAAGACATCATATGGATCTTTTCAAGACTGGTGATTGTGGGAAACTAAGGAGGGCATGATAAATGGGGGTGACCAAGTAGAAGGTATTAAGAAGGTGTGGCAGGAATATACAGAACTACATAAGAACCCTAGTATCCCTGATGCAAGCAAAGGTATTTTTTCCATGCCTCTGAACTGTCGAGATTTTCACAGAATGTCCACGTTTTTTGCCTGTTATTTTTAGTCTAAGCCTTATAAAATTTGTGATTTTCTGGCCAACCACTGAGGAGTGAAGTCACTAAATTATACATTTTGAGTTTCATTCTTCATATTCTGCAGAAAATGCATGATAACACAAATCCTGTTATTCTAGCAACTTTCTAAGTTTGTAAGAGCAATATTTAAAATCTTTATTTTTGGGCTTCTGTCTCCCCACTCTTTTAGGCTTTGTCCAGATTTCTTACACTAAGTGGTTGAAAGGTATGGTATGTTCTGATAGAGAGCCAGATGTTCTGAAAAGTAAAGTTAAATGGGCATTATGTTTGCTAATAAGGCTGCAGGAAATGTTTGAATTCCATCTGAGCTGATTAAAATCCTGCAAAATGAGTATTAAAAGTACTGCTTGGAATTTACCAGCAGACTTGAAAAATACAGCAGTGACCTGAGACGGGAAAATGTCTGTTTTGCAAGCCTAAAAGGACAGAGGTGGAATATTCAGGCAATTCAATATTTTTACTTGTTTAACATGCTTGTAGAGAAACGCATAAGGGTCCTGCAAGCTACTCTTCAGCAGTATGTGGACCGAACTGTCAGGTTTATAACATGACTTTAAGAGGCTAAGGTTGTTGTTGTTGTGTCTTTCGGCTTTTCCCGGTCAGGGGTCGCCACAGCGGAACTCCGGTCCACTAATGATTGGCAGTAGATTTTTATGTGCCGAGTAGCCGGCTCTGATGCACAACCTTCAACGAAGGTACGCCCATCCACACAGAAGACACTCTAGCTGAGAATCGAACGGGACAACAGAAGTAAAATTGCCAGCATTTGCTGGGTAGTAGAGAAAACAGGAGCTCCTGATAAATAAATACTTGAGCTGTATTGACTGCTTTAAGGCCTTTGTGTGTATATAGCAAACTGTTGCAAATTCTTGGAGAAGTGAGGAAACTGAATCACCTATTGTCTCCTGAGGAATCAGCAGAACATAATGAATGCATCATTTAAACAGACTATGGAATAAATGGCTGTTGTTCAAGATTTGGAAAAGGTGTGTAAATTAGGCTGTAAGTGGTTTACTTAGTTTGTTGAACTGCGAAATGCTGGCTTAGACAAATCAAATGTGGAATTCAATATTGCTAGGAGAATTATTAACCTAGGATGTGGAAAAATCTCTACTGTATTGGTTGACAATGAGAGAACTAAAAGCCTGTTGATGAAGGTAATACTGAAAAAGTGGGCTTGTTGCCCAACTGAAAATTGTCACATTCCATGTAAGTTTATGTAAATTTGGAAGATGTGGAAGCAGTGACATTTTGTGGGTACAAAGATGTCAGTTTATGATGATTGCATAGTCATGAAACTGACACGTCTCTTTTTGCAAAGGCAAATCTGAATAACGGTATGTATATTCAAAGCTGTAATTTTCCAGTAGTAGTGTGAGAGAGCTAGATTTTAACTGTGGAACAGAAAGTTGAGGTTTTTGAACTGTGGTTTTGCAGAAAGCATTTGAATATTCAGTTGGCTCAATATTTAAGAAAATCTAGACTGGTCATTGGGCCTGATAGTAAAATTAAAACTCTAATACTTTGACTTCATAATGTGAAGACAGGATTGGTGGTGTGTGTGTGTGTGTGTGTATTTTATATATATATATATATATATATATATATATATATATATATATATGTATATATATATATATATATATATATATATATATATATATATATATATATATATATATATATATATATATGTATATATATATATATATATATATATATATACACACACACACACACACAATCTTTGTGTATAGTTTGTGTGTGTACACGCACATATAAATGTATGGGTATGTGTGTATATGTGTTTGGGTGTCTGGATGGATGTTTGTATAGGTATATACTGATATATTGCTGTGAATATTTATAGGTGTATCTGTGTGTGCATATGCTTGTATGTATGCCTGTATAAGTGAGTGTGAGTGTGTGAGAGAGTGTGTGTGTGTGTGTGTGTGTGTGTGTGTGTGTGTGTGTGTGTGTGTGTGTGTGTGTGTGTGTGTGTGTGTGTGTGTGTGTGTGTGTGTGTGTGTGTGTGTGTGTGTGTGTGTGAGAGTGTGTGTGTATATGTATAGATAGGGAGTATATGCACATGTGCATATAATCTCAAAGCATAATAATCCTGACTAAAACAACCAAACTGAAACACATGCCATTAATACATATGTCAAAATATTTAATAAGAATTAAAACAGTTAAGTGCTTCCACCTTTCATGAATCAGACTTCACCAGAACTAAAATAATTTTTCAGTGTTAGCATTTAAATAATGAATAGTCAAATATGATGTCTAAACAACATAGTAACAAATTATCTTAACTGATTTCTTTTTAATTTCAAAATATTAACAATAGATATATTTTTGTTCAACCCTGGTGGTCTGTATGCATTAAGAAAAACAAGTGCCAGTATAACATCCTCACCAGTAAATAATTCTGTAACCACCTTTTTCCAAATGATATCTTTATCCAACACAAAATAAATTAAATTTGTCACAATGCCTGCTTTGTTAGTGAGAGTGTATGTATGTGTGTGTGTGTGTGTGTGTGTGTGTGTGTGTGTGTGTGTGTGTGTGTGTGTGTGTGTGTGTATAAATGAAGTCTAATTGTGTATGTAATATAATTTATATTATATGTATGTGTATATGTAAACACATGGATAAACCCATGAGGACTACATTTGTGAGCAGACATTTGCACCTGCAAAAACCATCTTATGATGATTCAGATGAAACAGGTCTGTCTGCCCATCATCTGAAATTTGTGAATATTAAAAACTGGGAAAGTCAGGGGTATACTGTCATTAAAACTTTGCTTTAGCAGTTCTGTAAATGTATATTGTACAATTTTTAACTTCTGAAAGTAAGTTTATTGTTAATTTTTATTATCTAGATGCGAATTGTCCAGAACCACAAGTTGCCCATGGGCATAAGACAGGTAAATCTGGGCCAACTTATCGCTCCGATGACACTATTAAATTTGAATGCGAACCAGGCTATTGGATGAATGGCCATTCAACAATTACATGCAAAGATGATAACGAGTGGCATCCTTCACCCCCAACCTGTGATGGTAAGTAAATTTTAACTTCCCATTTTCCTCATTATGATCACTGCTGCAGTAGCTTTAGCTATACTGGTTGTTTCATGGGCTTGATGCAACAGCCAGCCCCCTTCCAAAGCTTCAAAGTCAATGCTCTATAACACATTGCCAGGAACTGTATGAAATGTGAATTTATTTTTACTTATCCTTTAATCAAGTTAGTCCCACTACGCTAAGTGGCCTCTTTCCAGGAGATACTTGAGGTGGTATTTATATTACTAGGAGAAACTTGACCAGGGCATTGGGGAACTGGTACGCATGTAAATATTTGTAAATGCAAATTCCACATGCTCAAACATTAATTCAACTTGATCTGGAGCCATATTGCCCAGCGTTCCCTGCAAGCAATAGTGGTGATTTCCAAGGCAGATCTTTTCCCTCTTGTGCAGCTGTTTGGAGGTGCTGAACCCAATTGAAGTAGCTGGAATCTGCAGTACTGGGGAGAGCAAGAGCCCTGAAAACATCCATTGCTGCAGAGAAAAAAGTAGCTGTTTCATGCTTTTGGAAAGTTCTTACTTTACTAACTTATGTACTGTGCTTTGTGTATAGGAGAAATAAGTACTTAACAGTACTGTCTGGAATAGAGCGCTGATTTGTTTGCTGAAAGCATAATTCGTTCATTCATTTGTTCATTCATTCATTCATTTGTTCATTCATTCATTCATTCTTTGTTTAGCCAGTAGAAGCTGTATTGTACAGATACTTTGAAATAGTTATCCAAACTCACAATTTTTTTCTTTCTAGATTATATCATGCATAAGATAAACCTTCATTTTCATTGTTTATGAACAGGGTATTAGCTTGCCTTCCTGTACCTCTCACAGTGCCTTGTAATTTTGTGGTTGATAACCCACTCTGTGTCTGGGATGGGATGTACATCACTTTGCAGCTGGGAAAGCCAATTAATGACCTAAATCAGTGGCTACACTGAAGTAGTTTGTCCCAGTCTGGGAGTTTTGATGACCTGTGGAATTGCTTACTACAATGCCGCAGTTAATCATTGCCACAAAAGGAAAAAGCCATGCCTTCAGGATACCAGGTCATTGTTGAGCTTCCTGTGAGACATTGTGTTGCAGTTTGTGGTTGGTGAAATAGGCTTGAATGGAATAAGGAAGCAAGAAATGAAAATATGTTCATGGTTGGAGACCAATGCATTTAGCAGGTGCATTATTTCACCTGTGCTTAAATATAGTGCATAAAGATGTACAGCTTTATTAAAAAGTTGTTAGTGGAAACAGATCTGAGCTTTTTTATTGTTCAGTCTAAAATGCACCTTAAAGCATTTTAGTTGTTTATTTTGCAGCAGAATCGGCACTAAACTTCTTGATCCCCTTCAGTTGTAATAGAGGGAACAGAGTACCAGGAACTGTAAGAAACATGAATTTATTTTTATTTATACATTGAATTAGTTCAGCTAGGCTAAGTGGCCCTTTTTTCAGGGGATATTTGAGGGGGTCAATAAAAACAGCAGAAACCAGGAAACTGAGCTCCAAAGAAGGAAAAAATAAAACTGTATATAACACACCAAAATGGTGCTCCTGCAGGCAGTGGTAACTCAAAATATCAAATACTTTGAGTTACCACTCTGCCTGCAGGAGCACCACGTTGGTGTGTTATATACGATATTTGAGATGGTATTTGTATTACTAGGAGAAACATGATCAGGGCATTGCCTTATACATAATAAAATATTTGGAAATATGTAAATATTTTGTAAACTAGAGTAATTTTTGTATATAAATAAAGGTTATTGTTGCAAGTGTGACCCATTTTGGAGGAGCACTTCCTTTTTCCTTTTTTCTGGCACAGAGGTGGCCTGGAGAAACAGGGAGACACATGGAAAGAGGAGGAGATGCTGGAGTGTTGAATAAAATGGAGGATAAAACAAATATTGAAAGAGGAGAATGTGTTTGATGGAGGTTAGTCAGCAAATAGTGGATGTATAATTATGACCCTCCATTCAGGAGGGTTGTGGGATGATTTACTTAAAGAATTGGTGGTGCAGAGTGAGCCAGAAAATGAAGAAGATTTTCCTATGGAACATTTTAAGTAGAAAATAAAAAAGGAGGATGCAGAGACCATCCTGAAGAATAGTAGTGAGATGGAAAATATAAGCAGAGAAATTAAAATAAAGCAAAAGTGAAGTAGCAGAAAAGAAGGCAGAAGAAAATGAAAAATGGAAGTATGTGGTAAGCATTCAAAGACAAAGGAATGGACAGGGATAAAGTAAGGAATAATTTAATAGCTCCTTTTGGGTGTGAAATCACACGAGATAAGAGCATTTATTTTTTTTTTCCTAACTATTTTTTCTTACTCGTTTTGATTACATACTTCAATTCCAGACATTATAATAGCATAGTACAGCTATAGTGTAAGAGTCCAGTCATATTTAGATACATCATGTAGCAAGAAAATTTGTGTTATAACAAAATTGCAATATAGATCAAGGATCTAATACATAACTAACATTCCATGTACACTATGTACAGCAAACGCTACATAAATTACTTTCTGACTGACAATGTGCCTCTTTTTACTTACTATCATTACTGCGACATAAGAGATTCATATTAGATAACAACATGCAAAATTATATTTTTTTGCCCTTTTAAATTTACACCCTTATATAATATGTCTCTTCTTATCTATCTATTCTTTTAAAATTTGATCCAGGAGAAGACTCCAGTATTTTAGAAAATAAGAATTACATTGGTTATTCATTATTAATTTATGTGCTGAAATAAACTTTACTGCCATGCCTCTGAAGCCGTCCCATGTCAATTGAGTTTGTTGTAACCAGTTTTGAGTAATATATAATTTTACTAGAGAGAAGAGGGTAATTAGACTATGTAGTTTGTTTAGGTAAGCTTTTCAGGGGTAATATGCAAAACTGCAAAAAAAAAAAAAAAGCTCCAGAATATGTGGAATAGCTTTGCCATTTGTGAGTAGCATGGACAGTTTGGGGAAACTTTCAAGTTGAAGTTAAGTATTATTGGTGTAAAGTAAGCATTGTTGGTTATTATGGGGGATGTACATGAGTTTCTTAAAAGGGATTAATTTTGTTGTTTTGATAGATTGAACTTTTTGTTTGACAGTAATTTCTTTGTTCTTTTCAATCCAGTATTTTGAATATAAAATAAATGACTGATATTTAAGGGATACTATTAACTTATATGCATTTGATAGCATTTTTTCCCTTAAAGTTAGTAAATTCCATAATGTATTACATGTATTAATGTCATTTTTGTTTATTTCAAGATCTCCTACTATTGAAGGTAGGCAGTCCTCTAATTTCTAATACTGTCATAATGCTATAACCTTTAGGAAGGTTAAGGACATTTCTTGTATCCTCAATATATTTCTTTCTATGCCTATAAATATCCCAAATATTGCATTTCTTAATAAGCAGATAGTTATCCAAATTTATCATCTCTTTATTTAATCTGAGGTTTGGATTCAAATGTATTGGTTGTAACAAGATGAAGGTATTTAAGTTTAGTGATTCAGTCATTTTTTGAAAGCTAATTATTTTATCTTTTAACGAGCAATGAAATCTGCAATCTTTTAGATTTTCCTGATTTATAAATGGAGGGCTTTGTGATTGATTTTACAGTTTTTGATGTGGTCATACCTTATTTTAATCCACAATGGATTCCATTCATTACCCTTAGGATTATATTCTGTGACTTGAATAATTCTGTTTTGAGCATACTGTATCATAGTATAAATTAAAGTCTGGTAGTCCTAGTCCTCCCTTTTCTTTGGGGTACATTAATTTCTGATAGCTAATTCTAACATATTTAGGTGACCAGATAAAAAGCTATATGTAGCTTTAGCTAAGTTTAAAGACATTGTTTGAACCATTGAATTGATTGCATTGAGTTGAAATAGTAACCTTGGGAGAATATTAATTTTTATAATTGTTACTGTCAAAAGAAAGGAAGGCTTCATTTTCCCCATCTCTAGAAAGAGCATTTATTCTTAGTAGAAACATTGTGTGACATATTTCAGACTGTTTTTTTCCAGTGGAAAATGTTCTTGGAGAATATGAAAAAAGAAAGACTGTAATCCATATAATCTTTGTCATAAAAGCATTTAACATGGAAATAAAAAGAAAATCCATGTACAGTTTCTAACAGAGGTAGAGAGAGAGAGACTTTGAAAGGACATTTGAAAATGTATTTAAAGAAGTACTTGACATTGCAAAAATTTATGACAGGGTTTATGGACTAGTGGCTAGGATTGTAATATTGTGTTAATAGAGGAAAACGTATGCATATACCAAGCATGATAAATGTGGTGGGAAATAGAGGTGTCATAAAATAATGAGGACAACCCAAAACATGTTTCTTGGTGGAAGAGAACATTTGATAGGTAACAGTGACAAAAATAAATGTTATATTTGTGGAGAAACTGGACATAATGCAAAAAAAGGGATTTGAAAATAAATGTAACTAAATTAGGCATTTATGAGTGAATTGCAAAAATGAAGACTAAGGAAAAAAAGAAAGTGAACAAACATAAGAAAATTTAGCAGTAGTTGAAACTGAAGAAAATTAAATAAGAAAAATTAATAAATAGGACATAGAAGGTACTGAAATAAGTGATAAAGACATACATTGGTAGGTAGAAAAAGAAAGGGAATTCTATTGTTAAAAGGGTAAAAGACAGAAAAAAGAAAATATAAAGTGATAAGTACAAAAAAGAAAAGCAAATGGAGGGAAAAGAATATATATTGCTAACCACTGGGATTTGGTATAATGGGTAAGGTTTTGATTCAGAGACACTAGGTACAGTGTTTGATTCTTACCTTTGGGAGGGAAATTTGTTAGGCTTAGAATGACTTGTTAAGAAAGCTAGTGTAGTAATTAGCTATGAACGTATAAAACCATGATTCTAAGGAAAAGGGAAAATGAAAAATTTAAAGTGCTTTCTGCAAATATGAAGAATATAGTAAGAAAAATAGGGATTTTGGAGTGGTGTAATACATGTTATATAGATGTAATTGTTGAAGATTTTTTAACAAATTAAATATTACAAACAGAGATATTATGGGAAGGAAAAATATTCTGGAATTTGGGAAATGAGAGATGTTCTGGAATAGTCTTATTCTATAGAAATACATGCAACTTTAACTAAATGGGTAGGCTAGCAGTTGTAGATTTGAAATGGAAAGAAAACGTATATAGAATTACATTTTATGCTTATACTAATTCTAAAGAAAGGGATGTAGTAATAAATATGAATATTATCATAGGAGACTTTGATTTAAAAGGAAAGTATAAAAAGCAGGGAAATAAGAAAAATGTTACGTTATAAGATGTGCTATGTTAAAACTTTGGGACAAAAATTCATGGACTTACAAAATGGGTATGTATAGAATAGAAGTATATTTATACTATCAAAAGTTTAGTTATAGGAGAAGTGGAGGTAGTTGAAACAGGAATGTCTAATCATTTTGCAATATGGCTAGAGATAAAGGGAAAACAAGTAATGTATAAAAATAGACAAAGGAATAAAAGGATACATGAGAAAGCATGGCATGAAGAAGGAGCTGATTAGTAATACAGTTAGGGAAAGATCATATCACTTTGAGAACATTTTATGAAAGACTGGTCTGAATGGTGGATGATATTTAAGGAGAAATGTTTTTTTACAGTGGCAGCATGATGTAAGAAAAGTAAATAAAGAGAGAAAAATACAAAAGCATATAACAATGCTTTGGAAGATTTGGAACATAATGATAGACAGTATATTGACAAAGAAAAAGAATTATATGAAAGAAATCAAGAAAAAAAATACAAGAATTGCTATATAAGCAAATATATTTTTTGCAAGGAAAAGAGGTATCAAGTTACTTAAGCAGATTAGTAAAGGAAAATGATAGTGTAATGAGAGAAATGCATGTAAAAGGACAAATAGAAAGAACTCCAGAAAAGATTATGAATAGTGTAGTACAATCATCATCATCAGCCCTCTTTTCTCCATTTCCCTACATGGGGTCAGGATATTGTGTTAACTGTCGCCACCTCTCTCGATTCAGTGCCACACTCCTGCCGTCTTCAACATCCATACCTGACTGTCACAGGTCTTCTTTCACACAATCCATCCATCTCTTTGCTGGACATCCTCGCTTCCTCTTACCTTCTTCCTGTCTGTCCCAAATCTTCCTCACCAGATTGTGTTATGCTTTTCTTTACATGTGCCCAAACCACCATAATTTGTTCTCTTTGATCTTTTCTGCAATTGGAGATACTTTGGCTTTTGCTCCTATGTCCTCATTTCTTCATCTGTCCCACAGTGTGCATCCTACCACCCTTCTCAAGCCCTTCATTTCCATCACCTCTAGCTGCTTCAACTGTTCTGCCTTTACTGCCCAGGTGTCTGTGCTATACAGTAGTGCTGGTCACACCACTGTCTTGTACACCTTACTTTTCAGCTTCTTTGGCATTCTTCTGTGATAGACTACACCTGACACTCTGTGCTAGTTGCCTGCAGCCTCTCTGATTCTAGCTTTGACTTCTTTATTCAGACTACCCTTCTCTTCAACCACCCCTCCCAGATACTTGAAGCTGTTTACCTGTTCCACTATCTTCCATTCTATCTCTATTCTCAGCTTCTTCTGATTTCCCTAATTTGCTGCTACCACCGTCTTATCTGTGCTTAGTTTCATCCCATGTGCCTCAAGTTTTGCATTCCATTCTCCTATCCTTTGCTGAAGTTCTAGCTCAAAGTCTGCCTGTAGTGCCACATCATCTGCATATAGCAACTTTGTTAATCTGTCCCCTCCAACCCATTTGCTAATGTAGTCCATCACCAGTATAAACAGCAGTAGGCTCAGAGCTGAACCCTGGTGTACACCCACTCTCACTGGGAACCCCTCTGTGAGGTCAAACACTGTTCATACTTGAGTCAGTGGGTCCTTGTACATAGCCTGCACTAATTCTACCAATGTTTCTGGGACTTCAAACCACCGCAGTACTGCCCAGATCAGCTTTCTTGGGACCTTGTCATATGCTTTCTCTAAGTCTAAGAATGCCCAGTTGGACTCTCTCTTCATCTCTAGCTTCTTCTCAAGTATCTGTCTCAGTGCAAACATCGAGTCAATTGTGCTGCATCCTGATCTGAATTCAAACTGCTCAACACCCATCTTATATTCTACTACTCTGCATATCTGTATATCAATCACCCTCTCCAGAACTTACATGCAATGTGATAGGAGTTTGATGCCTCTGTACTGTCCAGAGTTGTGGATGTTCCCTTTGTTCTTGTACACTGGCATTTGTATGCTTATTCTCCAGTCATTTGGGATATGCCTTTCTCTCCACACTGCTATTAATACCCTCAGGAGCCATTTCTCTCCTATCTCACCCAGCATTTTCATCATCTGCTGTGACCTCATCTGAGCCTGCTGCTTTCCCTGACTTCATTTTCCTTAGTCCTGTTCTTACTAATTCTAGGGTGGGCCTCTCTTCTCTCATCATAAGCTGTTCTGGGGCAGTACAGCTTCTGTGGGTTTTTTGTCATTCAGAAGCTGGAAGTACTTCTTCCATCTGCCTTTGTCCTGTGGACTGGTGAGCAGGTTGTTGCTGGCATCCCATATGAATGGTGTCTGACTATCTTCATCTTTCTGTCTTTGCCTTGTGATCTGATATAGTTCCTTTGTGCCACTTACTGAGTCACTTTCCAGAAGTTGGCAGAGTGCCTCCGATGCCCTATTCTTTGCTATTGCCACTTTTTTCTTAGCTTCTTTGTTAGCAAAAGAGTAGTCCTTCCTAGCCTGGTCAGTCTTTTATATCTCCCACTTCTTCCTGCACTCCATCTTTCTTTTGATGACTTCCTGGACTTCTGCATTCCACCACCAGCTTTCCTTATGTACCTTATTTCCATACTTGGCTCGGTCACATATCTTTTCTGTAGTCCTAACACATGCTGTTTTTAGCTGCCGCCAGTCTTCAACTCCACCTATTTCCTCCTCTTCTTAGGGTGCTAGAACCCTGAGTAATTCCTTGAACTTTTGTACTTTCTCTCCGGTCAGCTTCCAGGTCTTCAGCCTGGTCTGTGTTGACCTTAGAGCTTTCTCTGGTCACTGCTTGCAGCTGACTGTGGCAACCAGTGGTTTATGCTGTGGGCCGACTGTTTCACTGGGGATGACTTTGCAATCATGGATTCTCCCCCAGTGCCTTTTCCTTATTAGGAGAAAGTCTACCTGAGTTGCATGCTGGCTACTCTTGTATGTGATCTTGTGACTGTCTCTCTTTCTAAACTATGCGTTGGCTACTATCAAGCCATTTGCCAGACAGAAGTCTAGAACGGCTTCTTTATTTCTGTTGCCTTACCCATGTGGACCCAGGCAGTCCTCATTTCTTTTTCTGTTTGTCCTGATATGTGCATTCAAGTCACCTATTATCAACATAGTATAGTACAATATGTACAAAAATATTTAAAGGAAAAAAAAGGTTGTGAATGAAATATGGAAAGTTTAAAAAATTAACAGAAAAAGAGAATAAAGAGTTGGAAGAGGAAATTTAAATTAAAGTATTATGACAAGTAAATACGGATTTGGCAACAGGACCAGATAGAATAGGGTATGACGTATAAAAATTTAAGAAACTGGCAAAAATATATATTTTTTTTTAATTTTTGAATGAATGGTTAAATGCAAGTTTTATCTATAAAGAATTATATAGCAGAATACTTAAATTCATATGGAAGAAAGAAGACAGAAGGCAATTAAACTGGAGACCAATAGTATTGAATAATAATTATAAAGTCTGTGTAAATAATACAAAAGAGATTTGAAACTAAAATGAAACATATTATGGAAGATAATATATATAGTTTAAAGGGGAAGGGTTGTCAAGAATTATTGATAAAGAAGCTATGGATGATATTATGAATAGAAAATAAGCAAATATCATAATAGGAGACCTTAAGGCATTTGACACAATTGGGCATGAAATATTGGGGGTAATAATGAAAGAATATGATTGAGAAGAAATTATGTATGTTAGTATATAATAATAAAGTAAAAATACTTGTAAATGGTTTGTCAAGCCAAGAGGTACAGATGAAGAGTGGTGTAACTCAGGGATGTCCAATGAGTTGTGTACTCTTTGCATTAGTTATGAATGTGATAGTATTTGAAATTACAAACTGAAGGAGGTGGGTAAATAGCACTTGAAAGGTTAAGAATTCCAGTTCTGTTAACATATGCAGGTTACATAATAATTGCAAACAAACAAAAATTGGATAATAAGAGAAGTAATTTGCACAAATGAGTGTCCAGAGGTGATAGGGATGGCTTTAAATAAAGAGAAAAGTAAAAGTTTAGGTGATGTAGTAAAGCTAAGGGGTATATGTTTTACAACATTTCTGTGTTTTGTATAAAATTTGAGAGTAAAGATGCCAGTAGAATTCAATGGAAAAATAACAGAAGAAATAAAACATCTCTTAAATATAAGTCATTCAGGAAAAAAGGCTTATTTGATGCATTTAGTACTGATGGGAAAAATAGCATATATACCAAGTGTATTTATGCTGCCAACAGTATTTGAAAAGGAATTATTGCAGATCATTTTTCATTTATATGGGGTTCGAGATTAAACCCAGTAAAAAGAGGAGTTTTGTATGTAAATAAAGAAGGATGTTCAGGGTTAATTTAACCCAGTGGTAAATGCTGTTTCATTAAATTTGTACAGAGTGTTAAAGTGGATAAGATAAATGATTATTAGTAATACTGTATAATTACAGTAGAGTCCCGTTATCTGACCTTCAGTTATCCAACAGTTTATTTTATCTGACAGAAAGTGAACACCCATGAGTGCATGCAAGCCTGTACAAAGTTTTACCACAGGGTGCTCGCCATGTGCCTTGACTCCACCATTGTTCAAACTGTACTGTATTGTATTTTAGTGTAGTACATTTTTCTACAATCTACTTTAGAAAATGTCAAGTGAAAAGCAAAAGAAAATTATTCTTATACTTGACCAGAAACTTGATGCATTAAAAAGGCTAGACAAAGGCGAGTCAGTGCAAAAGGTTGCCTCCGATTTAGGCATTGAAAGAGTAACTGTTGGTGACTGGAAATGAAACAGGGGTGCACTGGAAAGTGGGGTTCTACTCGTGCTTCAAAGGAAGGACTCCAAAAGAGAAAAACGATGAGAAAATCTGACTACTAGAAAATGGGCATTGCTTTTGTAGTTTACCCAACAAAGAGAGAAAGGTGCACCTATATTGGGCCCCATCTTGCAAGAGAAGCATTACTTTTCCAAAAACAGTTAAATGAAAGGAATCCTGATTTTGCAGCAAGTGCAGGCTGGCTGGATTGGTGGAAAAAACAATAGAGTAAGGCAGCTTAATATTTGTGGTGAGAAATTATCGGAACAGTCAGAGATAGTCGATAATTTTAGAACAAGGATTCATAGTCTTATTGACAAAGGATTTATCAGGTGAGCAGTTATACAATTGTGATAAAACAGGCCCTAAATTATAAAATGGTTTCTTCAGCAATTCTTGCTTCTCGGACTGAAGTGTCACTGCTTGGTTATAAAGAAAGCAAGGCGAGAGTTACTATACTGGCTTGCAGTTACACTATGGGTAGCCACAAAGTGAAGCCTGTTTTGATTGGAAAAGCAAAAAAAAAAAATCACAAGCATTTAAGAACCTATTCCTGAATCTACTGGTTTGCTATAGAAATCAAAAAACTGCATGGATGAGCACAGAAATTAAAAAAATATATATTTTTCAAAGAGTCTGTTCCTTCTGTGGAAAAGCATTTAAAATCCTCCAAATTGCTGATGACATTGATCCTGATTCTCTACATTCCTCCATCCTAACCTGATGGGTTTCCACTACATAGTGGGGACATAAGGACAATTTTTCTTCCACTCAATGTCACCTCTTTATGTCAACCAATGGATCAGGGTTTATACCATCGTAAGCTTCTTATGGCACTTACAGAGGTGATTGATCAGGGCAATGGGCTAGTAGAAAAACTTCAAAAAGCTGATTTAAAAGATGCGATTTATTGGATTTCTCAGTTGTGGGAAGAAGTTGAATCACAAACCATTGCGAGATTATGGAGGAAGTTGCTTTCCAAACATGAAAGCTCAACAGTTGATACTGAAGTCATTCAAGAACGCACTGAAAATTTGATTTTGTTTATGCAACAAATTTCAGGATGTGAAAATGTGAACAATGGTGACCTACAAGAATGGATAAACAAAGACGAACAATATCAACTGACTAATGAAGATATATTAGTTCTTGTAAATGGGAATGAGGATGATGCCACTGAAGAGAGTGACATTGAGGGCAGAACAGAGAAAATCAGTCACTCTGATGGAGTAAAAGCAATTGAAGCAGCCCTGAGGTATGTGGAACAGCAATCATGGGCAACCAGTACTGATGTCTTGTTACTTCAGCATTGGTATGACCTAGCAGCAACTAAGATATGTGATTCTATAAAACAAACCATGATAACCATTTTTTTTACCAAGTAACTTACATCTACAGTACATATTACATTGCAATAAATACAATACAGTAAAATTTTTTCCTTAAAAGTGTGTACAGTATGGTATTTTAAAAGGGTTTCTTGTTGAAAGAGTGTACAGTACAGTATGTGTATTTAAAGTGTTTTTTTGTTGAAAGAGTGTACTCTACAGTTTAAATGTTTTTTGTTGAAAGAGTGTATTTTAACTACAATCTCATTTTCAGAGTCTATTCTAATTACAAACTTGAGTGGTTCCAGGTTATATGACATTCACAGTTATCTGATCACCCCTCGGTCCCGTTTAGGTTGGATAAACGGAACTCAACTGTATGGCAAATTTGGGGGTATGGTAAAAAAAAGTGTGTAAGTGAAGAAATAAAATGAAAACATATTGTTGTGGAATATAAAAACTGATATAAAAAATATAGCAAAGTATTGTATAAGAATGTAATGATTAAACATTACTATGTAAAATCGTTGGTAAAGTTAAAGCTATAAAAATAAGAAGCAAATGGTGTAATCAGAAAGTTGAAGATCAAGGTTTTTTTCTTTTTTTGTGAAGACTGGTAGTAGATGAATTGCCAGTAAAAGGAAATAAGCCATATAAAAAGGAAAGTGATAGAATATGTTTACATTGTCAAGAAGAAGAAACTGTAGAATGTGTGTTTGAAATGTAAAAGAGTAAAAAAGTTATGGTTAAACGATATAAAGAAGATTTTTTCAAAGACATAAAAGAAATGGATAAAATAAACATGGATATGTTACAAGAATAGGTAAAAAAGTTATTTTATTTTGCATAGGTTAGACAGAATGAAAGAATGAAATTGTTTAATTGTAAATGGATTTTATCAACAATAGTATGTAAAATCAGATGGTGGCCATGGAAAAAGGAGCAAGGGGCCTAATAGGGATGAAAATTTAGTATGATTGTAAAGGAAATTTTCAATCTGCAAACACATTTTTATATGCAAGTATTTGTAAATATGTGAATGTTTTAAATATTTTGTAAATAAGAGTTATTGTTTTATAGAACTAAAGAACCCCTACTCTTTATTGAATGATCATTCTGTTCCTAGCATGGTGGTATCTGGGAGAACAGCACTCAATGTAGGCAAAGATGATGGATAGTACAGGTGCTAATTCCAGTGCTGTGGTGGAGTTGTTACAGGACACAGAGGAGCTGTTTCTGCAGATTGTTTTGCTTCATCAGAAGCCAACTGACCCTTGCTCTTTACCTTAATCCTACCTGACAAAAAAAGTTGTAATCTACCACATTACTTTCATTTAGTATTGCCTGTCTAGTACAACATGTTTTGTATTTACCTTTCTGTACTTATTTAGTATTCATTATTGATTTAATGTGTACTTTAATACTTGCTGTTGTCTTGTTCATGTACAATGTCTTAACTTTCATGTATCATTTGGAGCTTTTCTTCCTGGGCCTCTACTGAAAATGGGTTTCTGACCCAGTCGGACTTTCCCGGTAAGCAAAAGTTAAATAAATAAATGTTATACCCCTTCACTCAAAAGGGTTGCAGGGTAATATATTTGGTTAAGTACTGTTACAGAGCAGGCCAGAAAGGATTTTTCATGGGGCAATCATGGATAAAATTTAACGAGAGGAATCCAAAGCTATTTTGAACAAAGAATGCCTGAAAACGAAATTGTATGTGGAGACTGTTAAAGAAAGTGCAGGGAAAGCAGTGAGAGAGGAGCAGAAGAAAGGTAATGTCAACAATCCAAAGAAGTTCATGGTAGGAATTTAGACTAAAGAAAAGGAAATGGACTGGTATGACATGGGATAATTTGGTGGTGCCATTGGGTGTAAAGGCTCAAGATGTAAGAGCCTTTATTCTTATTCACAAGGAAACATTTTGTTACATAAGTAATTGTGATAAAAGGAAATGTTTGTGGGGAGACTAATCATGATTCAAAAAATGTGACTGAAATGTTATAAAAGCAAAAAATGTGCATTTATGAGTGGATTGCAAAGTAGAAAGGATGAAGAAAATAAAAGTGAGAGAATAACTACAAATAGAAGATAAAGGGGATGTAGCGAACCTAGAACAAGATTAAAAGAAAGCTAAAGTTAGAGAAAAAATGGAAACAAGATGTTATAGAAGAAGGCTTTGAAATAAGTGATGAAGATAAAAAGTGGAAAAAAGTGAAGGGGAAAAGAATTCCATTGTTAAGAGGAAAAAACGAAAACTCAAAGGTATAAGTCTAAATGAAAAAAGGAAATAGATAATGCCAATATAAGTATTAAAGAAAAAAAGAAACTAGATAATGCCAATAAGATAGATGTAGAATTTATCTAAAGAATCTCACAATATCCAGCAAGTTACAATATAGATATAACTGTAGTATGAGTTCTTTCAGTAAATGTAAACAGTATTAAAAATATAAGTTGAACAGTAGGAATTTTAAATGGGAGTGTTTTATGTTTATGTAATAATATTGGAAGAGAGACTGAAAACAGAAAAGCTTTAGGGAGGAGTCACAATATGGAACTTGGGGGGGAAATGATGGTTTGTCATAGTGGTGCTTTGTAAAAAAGTTAGTGAAAATATTAACTGAGCACTGGTAATGATGGGAAGATTAACTCTTGTAGATATAGGTTAGAATAACCAGCTATGTAGAATTATAGTATTACATGATACAAGAAAGGGAAAGTTTATTTCATGAATTTTTGGATTACGTACTTATCTAGGAATATTGATGGGAGATTTAATTTGTGGCTTGACAGGAAAAAAGAAAGAGGGAGTGATGTAAAATGTTTTATAAAATTTGTAAGTTAAAGGTTTGGAAATAATTTGTGGGCATACGGTTATGCGTGTATAGCACTGAACTAGATTATTTTATTGTATGACAAGGTTTAAATATTACTGAAGGAGAGCCACTTGCAACAGACATTTCAGATCATTTAGCTTTATGAGTAGAGATAAAGGAGAATAAAGAATATTTCGGTAGAAAAGAATATGGAATGAAAATTGAAAGCAAATAATTACACAGTTATGGAAAGATCACATTTCCACAACAGTATTTTATAAAAACTGGTCCAAGTATTGTCTTTCAAAGAAAAAATACAGATTTGTTTTAGAATGCGCAGGCACTGAACAGCCTATAATTGCAAAGTATCTTGCAAAGATAAGGGAAAACAGCATTTGTACTTTACAAAAAAGCACCTAAACAGGCATGTCCAAGGGTCAGCTTCCACCTGTTGAATCTGGGCGTACTGGGGCAATGCAGCAACTGCCTTATGTACACAGACAGCCCCCTCCTCCTACTACCCAACACTACAACCTGCAAGAGATGCACTTACATAGCCAAACTGGAAGCAAAGCTCTCTCCAGCCAAGATTGTGCTAGACAGTCAAGAGGAGAAGGTTAACACCTGCACTACACCTCAAGCAACACATAGCTCTTCAAAACCCACACCATCAACACCCACACATAGCAACACTAAACCCACATATGCAGAGGCCCTTAACATTAACCTGCCCAAGCAACAAGGACCTCTGAAGCTGAAATGCAAACAAACACCAGTCACAACCAAAGTGACACATAGCTCACACCTCCAGTGTGCCACCCTAAGGCAAGACAATGAACCCAACATTTTAGTCATAGGTGACTCTATAGTCAGGCACACCGATGTCCCACTCACCAGGCTGAACAAGGAGAAAATTACAGTCAGCTGCCTGTCAGGTGCCAGGATCCGCCACATAATGCATGCACTCAAGTCATTCCACAACAAGTACAAATACGATTCTGTCATTGTCCATGTTAGAGTGAATCACTTGAGGCATACCTCCATGGACTACATGAAAAGAGACATGGAAGAGCTCTCTGATCATTTGGCCCAGGCAGGTATGATCCTAGCCCTGAGTAGCATCCTGCCTTCACCCAGAATGATACCACAATATAAGGACAAAATGATTGACTTCAACAATTGGCTAAGCTTCTTGTGTCATTCAAAGGGGATCCAGTATCTGTCTGCCTGGGACGACATGCTCGACAAACCACGATGCTTTGCCAGAGATGGTCTACACCTGTCACCCCTGGGATTCAGGTTACTGGCTAAAGCTCTTGCCACCCCTATAGTGCCTTTTTTAGGAAAGGTTCAAAGGACAAAACCACCATGGTAACCGATACAAGCATGCAAAATCTGAAGGTAATGCTACTCAATGCTAGAAGTCTAAACCTCAAAATGTACTCCCTCAAGACACTCCTAAAAATGGAGAACTTCGATATCTGTGCAGTAACTGAGACCTGGTTCAAGGCTCCAGAGAGCACCCCTGCAATACCAGGCTACAACTCTTACCACACTTTTCGGCCACCAAACCAAGATCAAAACACTAAAGGTGGAGGAGTGTCCATATTCACCAAGGATATTCACACTTCCAGGCTAGATGCCCAACACAATGCATCTGAAATTCTCCAGGTGCAACTAACACTAGGTAAGACTGCAATCCAAATGGTAGCTTGCTACAGACCCCCCACCATGCCCCAAGATTCTCACTACACCTTTCTAAACATACTGGACAATATTAAGATACAACCAAGCACCCTAATACTGGATGATTTCAGCTACCCTGCCATTAACTGGGAAAACTACTCGGGAACCAACACCTTTTCCCAACAGTTCTTGGAATTCATCAATTCCACTGCCCTGGATCAACTAAACCATTGTCCCACCAGGGGCTCCAATATCCTAGACCTGATCATTACCAACATGGGAGATAGATGCTCCACACCAGTAGTCACCACCTCATTGGTTAGGTCTGACCATAAGCAAATCACTCTTGACATCCACATCCCACCCCCACCCCCCAGTAAAAGGAAATCTCTGTAAAACAACTTCTCCAAAGCCAACTTCAGGCTACTCAAGTCAGAAGTGACAAACTTCATGACACCCATGCAGATGGCAGCTGAAAGTTCAACTGCTTAATCCTACACTAAGGCACTGTACGAGCACATCCACTCGTGCATGAATCATGCCATCCCAAATAGAACCAAGATGCTCTCCTCCAAAAAAAGGAAGCCAATCTGGTGGTACCCTACCATAAACAAACTATACAACAGAAGAAATAAACTGTTGCAGAAAAGAGGAAAATCCCAGGATGCAAAAAACACCCTTACCAGCCTCAGTAAGAAGCTGAGATGCCTCATAAAATCCTCCAAAGCTAGTTACAAAAATAAAATTGCCAAAAATTCCAAAGACAACCACAAGGCATTCTATAGTTATGTCAAGAATCTAAATGGCAATGCTCAGATATGCTCTGAGCTACAACAGAATGGCATTAAATATATTGATCCCAAGGATATTGCCAATATCCTTGCAGATCGATTTAGTGCAAACTTCACCCCCCCCCCACCCCCTTAAAGGGCCCATCTCAGTACCAAAAGATTGCCAAATTCCGGTAATCACGGCCACACAGGTAGAAACCACACTCTCCATAGCTAAGAATACAGCATCCATGGGACCAGATGACATCCCAGGCTGTGTACTACATGAACTACAAAATGAACTGGCACTTCACCTAAGTGTCATGTTTAATCATAGCCTCACCTCAGGATTTGTGCCCATTGAGTGGCGCACAGCTACAGTTATCCCACTGCACAAAGGGGGGTCCACCTTGGATCCCGGGAGCTACCATCCCATCAGTCTGACAAGCCTGATCTGCAAAGGCATGGAACACATTATCATGGAACTTATAAACAAAGACATTGGCAACCTTCAAAAACTGGACCCCACCCAGTTTGGGTTTGTGAAGGGCCGATCTTGTCTCCTAAACCTAATTGACTTCTTTGAATCAGTCTCCAGAGCTGTGGACGAGTGTAAGGTGGTCCACACAGCCTATCTGGACCAATCCAAGGCCTTCAACACCATCCCTCACTCTGGAATCATAGATAAACTTACTAAGCTGGGTATAAATCCCTATGTCATTCGATGGGTTGCCAACTCACTTACTGAGAGAGCCCAGACTGTAAAAGTAGCCTACTCCAAATCCATCTCCAGACAAGTGACAAGTGGAGTACCTCAGGGTTCAGTCCTGGGAACGCTCTTGTTTGGAATCTACTTCTCTGAAGTACAGGCCAACACTAAGGGACTCTGGCTAACAAGGTTCACAGATGACTGCAAACTAAGAGCCATTATTGAATCCCCAAATGATGTGGATATTCTACAAAAGGGCCTTACAGAAACAGATGCTTGGTGCCAGAGCCATGGGCTCAAGCTTAATGCCAAGAAATGTATAGTTATCCCTTTTGGGAAAAACCATGTACCCATGAATTACCACATAGGTGGCAATACACTAAACACCGAAAGTGTTTTGAGAGACTTAGGGACACAGGTGGACAGTGGTCTCACCTTCAATAACCACATCGCCAGAACAGTCAGGAAATCATTCTATGTGGCACACCTCATCACTAAGGGCTTTTCATCCAGAAAAAAAGGAGGTCATTGTCCCACTGTACTCATCCCTCATTAGACCCATTATAGAGTACAATGCCTCATTTTGTATGTACCTCACAAGACATCTGCAACAGCTGGAAAGGCCGCAGAAATACCTCACTAAAAGAATCACAGGCCTAAAGCAGATGCCTTATACTGACCGTCTAAAAAAACTCCAGCTATACTCTGTCGCATATCATCTACTCAGAGGCGATCTCTGCTTAACATACAAGGCCATGTCAAACCCAGAGCTGCTGGACATGCTCCACTTAAAGAAATCCCAATCCCTCAGAGCCACACGCTCCAGGGATCCAAACCTTGTCATCACAATGAACAAAACATGCTGGAGGGATAGGTTCCTGACCCAGAGACTCCCCATACTCTGGAATAGACTACCCATACATGTCAAGCAGAGCGCCTCCTTGGCGCTCTTCAAAAGGAACCTTGACGATTGGATGGGAGATAGGAAATTCACTCCTGGGATCACGTCAGTTGCCCTGCTAGACACGGGTCCAGGGAAAATATTGCGGGAAGAAATATCCAGGGAATTGTTATGGCTAGGCTTGTATAGGCCCTTGGGCCGATAGCCTAGTACCAACCTATGACCCTAATTGTAGACAGATGTAAGAAAAAACAAAAATAAAAGAATGTGTACTGATGCTTTAAAGGATTTACAAAGAAATAATAGAGAATATTTTGTGACCAAACAGTGAATTTGCGAAAAGAATTAAGAGAAAATTAAAGAATTATTATTTAAGAAATGAATTTTCTTACAGAGGTAAAAGAGGTATCAGCTTGAGTAGCTTAGCAAAAAAGAATACTAGTATAATGACAGATGAAAGATGTAATTAAAGAGGTAAGAAGGCCCCAAGAACAAATTGTGAATATTATAATAAGTTATGTAAAAAATATTTAAAAATAGAAAGAACATGGAAAAAATATGGAATGGTTAGATTTTAAAATTCTTTATTTTCCTGTTCTGATAATGAGATTTCCTTACACGAGTTAGATAATATACTTGGACGAGTTCATGTACAGACAGTTGCAGGACCACATGGAACAAAGTATCAATTCTATTAAAAAAAAATGTACAGATTAGCAGAAAAAATATTTAAGTTATGAATGAGTGGTTAAATGAATGTTTACAAGATTTTTATGAAGATAATTCAGAAGAGAATGAGAAGTAAAATGAAACCTATAAAAGATAGCATATATAGTTTAAAGGGAAATGTCAGAACTTGATAGTAAGGGAAATTGTGCATATTATTATACATAGCAAGGAGGAAACGAAGCTATTGATAATGCGATTTAAATAAGGCATTTGATATAATACGACATGAGCTTTTGTAAATAACTATGAAGGAGTATAATAGTGGGAAAATTCAGAATGTATATTAGTATATGAAAGTAAGAATTATAGTAAATGGGTGTTTGAGCAAAGAAATATAAGGAACAGCATACATCAGGGATGCTCTATGAGTAGTTTGCTGCTTGTTAGCTATGAATTAATTGGTTAGAGATATAAATAAAATATGAAAGATTCTACCTTTTATAACTAATGAAGGGATAACAATTCTGATTATGTTGAATTATGCAGATATACTGATCACAAGAAACAGTGTGGATGAAAGAAGTAATCTGTTGCTTATGAAAGTCTAAACACAATAGGCATGACTCTAAAGAAAAAAAAGCAAAGGACCCGGGGAAACACTATAGATAGGAGGAATATATTTTTCAGTGAATGACACTTTTGTGTTAAGAATAAGATTTGGAGGTAAAAATGTAATTTGGGAAGAATGGAAAAGGATAATAGATGAAATAAAGGAGCTTATGTTCTTTGTAGAATGTGCTATCTTTTAGAATTTTTTTTTCGTTTTGATAAACTCAGTTATACTGGGAAAATAGCTTATTTAAAAATGTTTATATGTTACAGCATTTATTTTTCATAGATTGGAATTTTTTTCTTTTATATGGGGGTTGAGACTGAATCTGGTGAGGAGTTTTATATATTTGGATAAGGAGAATGGAGATTTAAGATTAATAAACCATACTGTATATGCAGCTTCACTAAATTTATATAGTGCATTGTATTGGATAAATGAAAACAAATATTAAAATATAAAAATTAACAGTTTTGGGCTATGTTAGAAATGTAAGAGGAAAAGGATGTACAAGTGAAGAAATATCAAGAGAATGTACTCTTATGGAAAGTAACAATTGAAATTAAAAATGAGAGAAAAGTCTGGTGTAAGAATGTCATGATGCAGTGTTAATCCATGGGTTGATTTAACAAATGGAAAAGTTAAAGGTATAAAAGTAAGAAAAGCATGTTGCTTTAAGCAAGTGGAATGTCAAACTTTTGTTATGGAGGTTGATGATTAGTTGCAAGTGAAAGGAAGTATTCCATATAAAATAAGTGAAAGAATATGCATATATTGTGGTAAAGAAGAAACTAGAGAATGTTTTCTTGTTTTTTCCCACAATTTTACTACTCTTATACATTTCATGTGAAGAAAAGTTTTTAGAAGATATAAAAGAAGTGAATAAAATATGAGTATTATTAATACAGATATTATGGGAATAAAAGTAAGGAAAATGTTAGTAAACTACATAAAATGATTTGATATCATTTGGACTGTTTGGAATGAAAGGAAAAAATGAAGTCATGTTTAGTGGTAAATAGAGATTAGCATTAATTTAAGAAAAATCTGATGATGGTTGTGGATGGAGTGGTGAGTAATATGGAAGACAGAGAACTATGTTAGATATTAAGAAAAAGACAATTGCATGTGTTAATGAGGAAGAAAACTATGAACTTTTGTGTATTATACCAATGTAAATATGTACATACAGTTATATATAATGCTATGAAACTGTTTAAAGGATCTCTCCACTTTTCAGTGGGTGCTGTGGGATCTTTTATATCCACCTGTGCTATCACCAACTCAAGCAGATGGGATCTCTGTTTAACATCTCATCCAAGTGACAACACACACAGGAGTGCAGCACACCCACACCCTTATGCTGTACTGCAATGTGCTGCCTGTTGCGCCAAGTGGGAACCTTTCCTGGATTACTTGCATACCTAGATGAACAGGAGACCTTAAAATTCCTTGCTGAATAGTAGCTGGGACATTGAAGCTGGAAATAATGCCTTAGGGCATGGAGCAGCTATTCTGCTACAGACAAGTATCAAACTTCATCATTTTCTGTGCTTAAACAAACTTTGTCTCCACAGGCAGTGTATTTTCTGATGCATATTGGAGGTGGTGGATGAGTACTTTGTTAAAGCTGTCTGATGTGTAGACTTTTTGGCATCAGTCTTTTGCTGCCTGCTGTGGAATCAACAGATTTCATTATATTGTCATGCACAGAACTCATGGAGTCTCACTTGGATTGTTTATTTTTTAGGCTGAATACTAAAAGAAACATCAGACTTTACAAAACATTGAGAGCATATGTATCTGTTCCAGATGTGATTCCAAAATGCAGTGTATGCAATTAGAGGAATGATTCAGAGAATTAGAAATGTACACTTTGGAGGAGAGAAGGAAAAGCAGAGGCACTGTATCAGTGAGGATGGGTAAATGGCTTAGAAATGAAGAAAGGCTATGAGTGGGAAATCGGTTGTAGGGGAAAATGACATGACAGCTGGTAAAAAAAGGATGTAATATTAAATACTGAGAGGATGTCTGGATGCTTTGGTAGAGAATATACCATACTGAGGAGCTTATAGTTTGGTACAGGTGTTAAAATGGTGAAAAAAATGGAGTTGTTATATACAGCTAATTACACTACTTGAAGAGATAATAGCTACTCTTCTACAGTTGGATATGCAGGTAGGTAGCACGGTAGCTCTGTGATGAAGATCTCTGTCTCATCACCATAGTCCACAGTTATGCCTCCTGATATTGTCAGCAGTTTGCATGTTTTCTTCACATTTGCTTTGGGTTTTTCAAGGCACTCTTTTCCTTTCACAAACCAAAAATATGGTGGGTGAGTGGGGACTCTGAATTGTCCATATACATTTCACATTTACCCTTGCCTTTGTGACCTGGGTAAATGTTAAACAGTCTGAGGGCCATTTCTTGAGCACAGTATAAAAAAAAAAAAAAAAAAAAAAAAGAGCAGGACAGCAGTCAGTGCAGTCACAGTGTTCTGGACAGAAGTTGAGTTGTGTGGCACAGTTCTATACCCAGCTAAATAATGGTCTTTATGGTGCTATTTTGGTGGTTTGTAATCTTTTTCTTATTGGAAGTAAAATAAAAATAACATGTATGTCCCCTTTCTCTATACTTGTATACTGCAAATGTAATAGTCGCCTGCTTAATCCTTCTGTTTTCATACTTGCACAGACACACTCTTGTTAGATTAAAAGCATCAGCAAGGAAGTCTTACAGAGGATCCTTACAAAAATGGACTTCTTAGTTTGAGGATAACAGTCAAAGCAGTCCATGACTAGTTGTCATTTAACCCTGATCCAGTTATATGGCTCTGTCACAAGAGAAAAGAGAAATACAGTAGTTGTGGTCTACCTTTATTTTTGCAAGGACTTGTGTACTGTACAGGTTACTGCTAAGAAAGGTAACTGTTGTAAGTAGTACAAATATGGAGAAACTGAACTGCTGAGTTGTTGAGGGCTAGAACTGCAAATGTTGCAGTGAGAGGAAGTTTGTCTGTAGTGGAGTAACACAGGGTTCAGTCCTGATCCAGTACTCTTCAGTGTGTTTATTTCTGACCTATCTAATGGAGCAGATAAGATGATTTTCCTATTTGTTAATGACAAAGATGGATGCAGTAACAGAGAATAGGGGAGGGGTGGGGGGGACTGGACTAAGGTTGACTTTGGAACCTATGTACTCCATAGTCTTACATATCGGACTCGTCAGGCTAATGGGGTGGTAGTTCCCAGGGTCTGTATCCACTCCCCCTTTGTGGAGTGGAATGACTGTAGCAGTGCGCCATTCAGTAGGAATAAAGCCTGAAATGAGGCTGTGATTGAACAGGGTACTCAGGTGTGGTACCAGTTCACTTTGTAATTCATGTAGAACACAGCCAGGGATATTATCAGGTCCCATGGAAGCTGTATTCTTGGCTTTGGACAGTGCGGTTTTTACCTGTGTAGCCATGATAATAGGGACTTGGCATTCCTCAGGTATTGTGATAGGCCCTTTAGGGGGTGAAAAGGTGGTAAAGTTTGCACTGAACCTGTCAGCCAATATGGTGGAAATATTAGTTGGTTCTGTATATGTATTGCCATTGTGCTGTAACTCAGAGCAGATCTGAATATTGTTATGTAGATTCTTAACATAACTATAGAATGCCTTGTGGTTGTCTTTAGAATTTAGAGCAATTTTGTTTTCATAGCTAGCTTTAGAGGATTTGATGATGGATCTCAGTTTTTTTGCTGAGACTAACGAAGGAGTTTTTCCAGTCTGTCAAACAACTTTTTTTGGTAGACATCCTGAGACCTTGTGGTGATTCCCTTATTTGTTGATTTTTTGAGCAAGTGTGTTACTAGTGTGTCAAAAAGTTTGTTGAGGATTGCTGCCAGGTTGCTTGATGGTTGTCACTTCAAAAAAATTACCTCAAAAGTTACTGTTTCTGTAAGGAAGTAATACTCACACTTCAAAGCTCCATTAACCACCTTTTATCGTGAGAATGTGGAGCCAAGTCCAGGTAACTCAGATTGTTCCCTTGTTGAGCAGCAAGAAAAGTTATCTGGGATGCTTCAGTATTTGACTTCAGCTTCCCCTTCACATCAGCCACTGATGGGTAATTCTGCTGTGACAGTCTGTGTTTCTTTAGATCATGCACCATTTTCTCTTGATCCCTCTGGTGCTGCTCTATGTGAAGCCACTGAGGACAGGGAGTCAGACACATTCTTTGTGGTTATTAAGCTGCTCTTGTTGGGTAAGAGATAGATACTTGTTGGCATTAAGTAAGGTACTGTGATAATTCTTTGCTAAGCCACACTGAGGAGCTTCATTCCCAGGAAAGTGTCTGTAAGAAATCAGAGTTCTGCTGCCACAAATTACTTAAGAATAGTTTATTGTTGTGAGTAACATACAATATAAATGTCACAGCAGCATAATTAAATGGTATGTAGCAGCATATTATATCAAATAACTAAAAGCATGAAAGTAGTATAAGAACAAGTCTTGTGTCAGACTTCAACTGACTTTCCTGCTCTGAACATACACATTGTATTAAATCAATCCAGTGATTTTTCCTCTGGAAACTATATCCACTCCCCCTAACCTTGGTTCTCAGGCCTTGTCTTGCTTTGCAGTCTTGCAGGTGCCTAGCATGGCCTAACTGTCTCATTATGTAGCATTCCATTACAAGTACACATATCTTTCCCTTGAGAAAGGAACATTCTGTAGCATTCCCTTGAAAATTATTATTTCTGTACATCTCATGCTTAGCTAGCAAGATTCTTTTTCCCATCTGCTGAACTGTCTTTTCCTAAAATGTATGCATAAATGAAACGCAAGTCCAACACTATATATTTGTATGCCTGTACCTAACAGCTATTTTAAAGTGAAAGCCCTCAGTCTAACAGCTTCCCCTGAGGTCCCTGATGAAAGTTTAACAGGGACCTTCATTTGTAGCTACTTCACAAATGTATCATATCTGTATAACTAACTACTGTAATGTGGTTTGAGTATATTGGCATTATGCCACCTTTCACTAAATTTTTTATAATACACAGTCTACAAAGTAACACTATAATAGCTAACACTATCAAAATCAATATAACTACTATAAGGTATTTTAAAACTGTCCCACCCCAACCCTGGAATAGATTTGCAATCCAGTCTGTCCTTGAGGTGTCACCAGTATCTTGCATCTTGGTCATTACCTGACTCATAATTTGAAAATGTATCCTGATAGATTCACTTTTATCTGGTCACTGTCATTTTCAAAGTAATGTTCTTTATGCTCTCAAAAGTACTATTAGCTAATATCGCCAGTAACTTGGCTAACTTACACAATTTCCAAGTAGCTTTAACCACTCCCTATGCAGGAAATATACCTGCTGCAGTGATTACCCCATCACCTAGATCCATAGCTTTTTAGTCTTTAAGTCCAAGTTCTGATGTATGTGTGATGTATTTAAAACCTGCACAGTATCATGAAAGCCAGTCATCAAGTCTCTTTTAATTCTGTGGTTTTTGAAACTTATTAAGCCCTGTAATTTGTCCCATTTTAGCACTTACCTTTTTACCAGGTGATGTTCTGTAAATAGAACCTGATCTTGAAATTCAGCTTGCAAAACTTCATGTTGTGATGCCACTACCCTTACATGAATACATACTGCATCTACTTTATGTAATTGTGTCAATCCTAAAGAAAATATCACTTCAGTTGTTTGAGACAAATCAATGTACATTCAATTTGCAAGTTGTTTGCCTACTAAAAAGCCAGTAACATGAATAACATTCCACACAAATAATGTATTATTACGTCTATACCACTGATACTCTACTATATCTAAATAAACATTAAAAAAAGAAACAGTAAGCTGTAAAGGTTTCATTTTCTGCCACATAAACAGTTTTACACTTGCCTTCTTCAGCTGTAATTCTTCTGCTTGTAATACAGTTGTCGTAATGGATGAATGGATTATCCCAGACCTTGCAAAATACACAATAACACTAGAGTGAGCCCTACACTCCATCATCCAAAGTCACTGCTGAGGTATTGGAAGGGCCTCCCTAAGGTTCCAGCATCCTTTGCTGTCTCCGTTGTACAATTAGCCCCCCCCCCCCATTTCCTGTGCAAGGCTGGATGACCGATGTCAAAAAGTATGCATTTCAAATAAAAGTACTCTATGAAAATATTCACATATCTACAGCTGGCAATGTATTCTGTATCATGACTTGCAAGGTACCAAAAGCAGTATCATTTTGTTGAATTTACATCTGTATTTTTAACCAGCTTTAATTTATTAATATGCACAAATTTCCTGTGTCTGTGATTCATATCAGTTCTCTTGATTTCATATACCAGTGGCCATACCTGTTTGACTACAGTGCATGGTCCTTTCCAGTTTGAGGCAAAACCGCCCCCAAACACAAATTGCTTCATCCTGACCTTTTGACCCTGGTTTAATTTTACAATGTCACCCAGGTCTCCTGGCATCTTGCACATCTCCTGCCTGCATGGAATAGACTCATGTTGTTGATGCATTCCTGTAACATCTGTAACCAAGCCTGGTGATGCGTTACAGTGAAAAAAGAAGGCTGTGATCTCAAAAATGGGTCAAAAAGAGAATTCAATGGCATTTTTTTTTCCTGTCATACACTCAAAAGGTGAGATTCCTGATTTGACATTGGGTGATGTTCTTATTCCTAGGAAAAATAGCTGGCAAATGAATGCCCCAATTAGGCCCCTTCTCTATACAAGCTTTAGTAAGTCTCTTCTTAATGGTCCTGTTCATTTCTACCATTCCTTTAGACTGTGGGTGATATGGAACATGAAATCTCTGCTGTATCTCTAACAGGTTACAGATGTCTTTCATAACCTGACTTGTGAATTGAGTACCATTATTAGAGTCAATGATCTGGGGCTACCCCCGATGTGAAAAAATATTATTTATTTTATTTTATTTTTATTTATTGCATTTATTTACCGGAAAAGTCCACTGGGCCATAAAGTGTCCATTTTCAGTGGAGGCCAGGGGAGAAAAGCTCCACAGAGATGTAGAGAGATGTTCATCGTGTTTCACTGTTGCAGTCCAAACTAATGGGTTATCTGGCTCCCGGTAGCCCTCAATCGGCCAGAATACCAAAGGTAAGTAAAAATGACATCGGCTGCCGTCAGTTGTAAAGGACGTTAGGGCGTCCGATACAAAAGGAGGCAGCCAACGTCACTTCCTCAGTCTTCCTTGCCATGGAGCCTGAAGCAGAAGCTTTTCATGCACGAATGCTGGTCGGCAGATTACCTTGGTTCGTTTCTAACTACAAGAGTTGAAGTCTACTACAGCTAAGTACCCCATTGGGGATCCTCTTTTCTTGCTTTAACAAATGTCAGTAAAGGTTAATAATTGCCTTACCTGTGGAAAGCAGAGTCCCCATAGAGATTTTCATTCCTATTGCATTATCTGTTTAAGCCTTGACCACGAGGATCCCATTTGTGATCTCTGTGCTTCCTTTAATCTGCGTACTATCCGTTGTCAGGCTAAGATTTTGGCTAGGCATTTTGGAGTTTGGCCTAAGTTCATTGGTATGGCATCTGCCAGTCTTCAGGCTTCAGATATTCTGAAGAAGCGTAAGGACAAGGACCGCAACAGGCCTCAGAAATCTAAGTTCTCAGATGAGGTTAAGTTGGTCACCAGTCAGGCGGGAGCCAGTAAGACACTTTGACAGTCCCTGCAGTCCGCAGATGTACAACCGCAGGCCTTGATTGAGTCCAAGTCCCTTAGGCCTTCGGCCTTCATTTTGTCTTCTGACCTGTCGCGGGTCACCTCTTCTGCCCAGAACTGCTGAGCTGACTCCAGGGTCCGAGGCCTCAGTTTTGTGCTCTGACAGCAAACTTTTCCCTCGACTCTTGCTGCTCCTTCGGCGGTTGCCAGCCTCCTGAGTCCTTCAGATTTGCAGGTAAACCTTCCAGTCATAAGCCTGTGAAAAGTCAGGCTCCAGTTCCTTCTAGTTCCCCTCAATCCCAAATGGTTAAAATGGCTAATGATTTGTTAACTCATATTAGGGTTTCTCAGCCTCATCCTCCCAAAAGGAGTAGGGATGTTTCTCCTGAGGTTTTGCCTGTTCAGGGTTTGATTCTTCCAGCATTTCTGCTGATGAAGAGGAATTTTATCAGGCTTTTTCTCCCTTTGAGGATTAAGATGCAGAGGAGTCCATCCCTTCAGCCTCTCCTCCAGAGGATTTCTCTTTTGGTGACACTTTGAATACCGTCAGGGAACATTTTAAATGTGAAAGCCAGGATTATCCCCAATCTATGAAATGGATTATGGAGTTTCTGGATTTACCTCGGCATAAGCCTCTTGCTATTCCCCCTGTGTTGGAAGTTGTTGATTATGCTTTTTCTGGCAAATTCCTTGTCTCCAAATTCGGTTCCCCCTGCTCCCAGGAAACCTGACCGGTACTACAGAGTCCCTGATTCTCACCTTTTTCTTTTCAGGAACCCGTTGGCAGATCCAGAGGTTATTTCTCAGGGCCCTAAAGGAGTTAAGGCCACTGTTACCAGGAATCCTGTTCCTTCAGACAGGGAATCTAGGAACCTAGATAGGTGGGGCAAGAAAGTTTATACATCTGCCACCTTGGCTATTAGGGCTACCAATTGCCTTTTTCATATGCTGAAGTACCAACAGCATAACTTGGAGGCTTTTAAGTCTAAGATAGCAAGTGTACCTCCTTTGGCAGAGAGTAAAGACATGCAGGATTTGTTGAATTCAGCCACTCTGGTCAATAAGCATTCTTTGCATTGTGGTTTTGACATCCTTGAGACCTACAGTAAGGCTACGGCTACTTGATCTGTTATTAGGAGGCACGCTTGGCTCAGAGAACAGCCTCTTCCAGAACCTGTCAAGGCTAAGCTTTTGGATGTACCTCTTCATAAAGACAATCTTTTTGGCAGCAAAGCTGAGGAGGTACTTAAGAAGATGGAGGATAAGGCCAAGTCCATGCAAACTGTTAAGGATTTTCTGCAAGTCCAACCCCCTCGCTTTAGCAGGAATTATCCTTCCAAGAGTTGGACCTTTCCTGATACCAGCAGACAGAACCATTCCAGGACTAGAGGCTACAAACCTTCTAGGGGGCAGGCAACTACCCCTCAAAGGTCTAGGCAGTGGCAGGCTTCCACTTCTAAGGCGGGAAGCTCCAAGCCTATATCTCAATCGAAGCACTCAATGACTTTTTACAACTTTTGCCTGTTCTTGCTTGTCTGAAGAGTCCTTTGGGGGAAGGTTGGCCCTCTTTTCAGATATCTGGGCCTCTATCACAGACAACAAATGGGTGCTCTGAATGGTGTCCCTGGGGCACAAGTTTTCTTTCAACACCTTTCCAGCTCCCAAAGGATTCCCAGATGTTCCTCCAAACCAAAGGGCAGAAGTAGAAAAACAAATTTTTGTCTTTGTTTCATCTGGGAGCAATAGACTTAGTTCATGCTCAGCAGGTAGGCCAGGGCTTTTATTCCAGGCCTTTCCTAGTTCCAAAAAAAGGGGGCACCTGGCGCCCTGTCCTAGATCTTTCCATTCTGAATTCTTTTCTAGTAATTCCAAAGTTCAAAATGCTCACTCTGCATCAGTTGCTACCAATGCTAGAAAAGGATTCCTGGCTGGTAACCTTGGATCTCAAAGAGGTTTATCTGCACATCCCTATCAGGGAAAGTTCCAGGCAGTATCTTTGTTTCAGAGTGGGCAAGCAACATTACCAATTCTCTGTGCTGCCCTTTGGCTTATCTACTGCTCCCAGAGTCTTCACAAAGTGCCTGGCCCCAGTCATTGCTTTTTGTAGGCAGAAGAAAATTCAGATTTACCCATACTTGGACGACTGAATGATTCAAGCAAGTTTTCAGGAGCAGCTGCTAAAAGATCTGAAATTCGTAAAGACTCTTCTCTCTTCCCTGGGTTACACTATCAATGTGAAAAATCAAAAATGGTACCATCCAAGGAGATAACATTCCTGGGAGTGCGTCTGAACACAGCCGGCCAGATTATATATCTCACCCAGGAGAAGCAGACAACTCTTTCAGTTTACTTCAAGGACTTGGCAAGCCTGTCCCAGCTCCCTGCAAGGAAACACCTGCACGCTCTGGAATTCATGGCATCTTGTATTTTCATGATTCCATATGCAAGACAGCATATGAGGAAATTGCAATGGTACCTCAAGAACGTTTGTTGTCTATACACACAGAACCTGGATATGATGATCCCTCTGCTTCCATCTCTGCAGATGGAGTTTCTTTGGTGGGCAACAGCCTGTCTACAAAACAAAGGCATACCCTTTCAAACACCTCCTGCTACTCAAGTTCTGACTACAGGCGCATCAGACTATGCCTGGGGAGCACTCCTGGATGGCAGATGTATACAGGGATGGTGGAACGCCCAGCAAGTGCACCTGCACATAAATCTAAAAGAGTTGATTGCAGTTCAACAGGAGTTACTAGTTTTCAAGCATCTTCTTTCTCCAGGGACCCTGCTTGTCAGAATAGAAAACACCAGTCATGTGGTACATCAACAAGCAGGGAGGGACTCTCTCTTACCCCTTGTGCAGACAGAGCATGCATCTTTGGTCCATGGCAGTATCCCTGGACCTGCATCTCCTAGCTCAGTTCCTTCCAGGAAGGCTCAATGTTTTGGCAGACCAGTTGAGCAGGCGAACCCTGGATCCTCATGAGTGGCAGCTGAACAGAGCAGTCTTTCACAGCATCATTCAACATTGAGGCACACCTCAGATGGATCTTTTCTCCTCCCCAGACAACCATCTTCTACCTCCCTTTTGCACCAGACAGCATCACAGCAGAGCCTGGACAGTGGATGCTCTGTCCTTCCCTTGTATGTTGCTATCAGTTTATGCCTTCCCTCCTCTTCCTCTTCTACCCAGAATGTTATTGAAGATCAGGGACGAATGACCAAGGACTATTCTCATAGCTCCAGACTGGCCCAGACAGCATTGGTATCCACTGCTTCACAGTCTCTCCCAATTTCCTCCTTGGCATCTTCCTCTGAAGCCAGATCTTTTGGTCAGGAAGAGAGAATCATTCTGCATCATCATCTTCAGTCCCTTCATTTGGCAGCATGGCTCATTGTATGACTCCTTCCTTATCTTCTTCCCTTTCCCAGTAGGTGGTTGATGTGCTGATGGAAGCAAGGAGGCCTAGCACTAGGAAGTCCTATGCTGGCATATGGGAAAGATTCTCTCACTGGCTACAGGCTAGAGGGGAATCTTCTTCTCAGCCTACCCTTCCTCTGATCCTGGAATACCTGGCTGAATTGCTTTAGGGTGGTCTTTCTTTTTCCTCTGTCAAGGTCCATGCTTCAGCCATTTCTGCTCATTGTTCTTTTGAACAACCCATTTTCTCTCATCCCTTATGAAAGTGTTTCTCAGGGATGCTTGCAACTTAAAACCTCCCAGAAGGGTGCCTACTCCAGCCTAGGATCTTAATTTTGTTCTAGAGAAGCTTACTCTTCCTCCTTTTAAGCCAGTTGCCACTGCAGATTTAAAGTTTCTCTCTTGGAAGACTGCCTTCCTCTTGGCTATAAATTCAGCAAGGAGGGTTTTGGAGCTGCAGGCTTTGATGGCTGTGGAGCCTTTTATTATTTTCCATACAGACAGGGTCTCTTTGAGAACCAGTCCCTCCTTTATGCCTAAGGTGGTCTCTAGCTTGACTCTTAATCAGTCCATACACCTTCCTAATTTCTTTCCTAATCCTCGAAATAGAGGTGAAGGGATCCTACATTCTCTTGATGTGCACAGAGAGCTCAGATTTTACCTGGACAGGACTAAAGATCTTGGGAAATCAGCTCAGTTATTGGTCAGTTTTGCCCCTGGAGTTCAGGGCAAGGCTATTTCTAAGCAAACCATTTCCAAGTGGATTGCACATTGTATCACCTTTTGTTACTCCTTTCATGGCAAGGTTCCTTCTCAAGGGGTCAGGACCCACTCAACTAGAGCAGCTTCCACTTGTGCAGCCTTTTTAAGGGGTGTCCCTACTAAAGATATTTTGGAGGCTGCCACATGGTCTTCGGTTCACACTTTCACAAAACATTATAATTTGCCCCTGTTTTCCAGGGACAGTGCAGGGTTTGCCACTGCTGTGTTGCAGGGCATTGTCTCCAACCCTTGATTCTGTTGGTTCCTCCTCCCTTTTCTCTGGGCTTTGGTAATCAACCCATTAGTTAGGACTGCAACAGTGAAACACAACGAACATAGTACAGTTCTGTGCACTTAGCATAAATGTAGATGTTCGAGTGTATTCACTGTTGCAGTCCTGGTTTCCCTCCTGCCTTCTCCCTTTTTTGGTCCTCTCCTATTCTCTTTTCCTGAGGTACAGGCTGAATTGGATATTATTTGCCAAAATTGCTTTTGGTTTAGCTTTTTTTTCTGGGGGCTTCTGACTGTTATGGCAAGAAAGACTGAGGAAGTGACGTCGGCTGCCTCCTTTTGTATCGGACGCCCTGACATCCTTTACAACCGACGGCAGCCAGTGTAATTTTTACTTACCTTTGGTATTCTGGCCAATCAAGGGCTACCAGGAGCCGGATAACCCATGAGTTAGGACTGCAACAGTGAATACACTCGAACATCTACATTTATGGTAAGTGTACACAGCTGTACTATGTATATATACAATTAGCTAAAGCACAAGATACAGTGCCAAAGTTCCACAGAGGTAACATACATACAATTACTTAAAGCAAAAACTACTAGTACAATATATGCTATGAGAAGAAATACAAGTATAAGATAACAGTTGTGTCTGGTTTGTGTTGCTAGAATATTGAGTTGCAATGACTTATATACAGTTTAACAAAAACATTTCAATACTATCAGATTGACTGTCTAGGAGTTTGGTAAACCATGAAAAGAGGAATATACTTGAGTGACATTGGCTACTGGGTATACAGGGAGATTGATTATACAGGAAGAGGCACTGAACCGGTGCAAAGAATGTCAGTTGTTAGTGCATTTGAATGATGGTACAGAGGAGGGTTAGCTGTTAAGGATATACAGGAGATGGAAGAGGAGGAGGAAATAGAAGAACAGAGCAGAGGTGGGTGAAGAGCAAGGAGAGATAAAGGTCAGGTAGGGGGTTGAGGGGAGTTAGTGCAAAGACATTGCCAGTGAGAGTAGAGGTAGAGTTTCAGAGACTTTTTAAAGATGAGAGTGCTGCTAGTAGATCTAAGTGAGGGAGGGAGAGAGTTCCATAGCTTAGCAGTGGAAAAGGAGTTGAGCCACTGGCCAGTGGTGAGGTTGTGTATCTCGACCTGTAAACGCATTTGATTTTCAGATCGGAGGGGTCTATTTGGGTGGTATAGTTTAAATAGATTAGAAAAGGCTGGGCAGCTGGCTAGGTTGTGCATTAGTTTAAGGACAGTGGTTAGTTGAATATAAGTGAGGTGATGAGGAAGTTTGAGCCAGTTCAGTTAAGGGAGATGCAGTGGTGGGATAGGTGCTGTCCATTTGTGACAAACTTTGCAATTTTATTATAGCATGACTGAAGTTTGGATTTTAAGCTAGTCTGAATGTTGGTAAACAGAGAGGCACCATATAGAATGGAGGGGAGCAGGAAGGAGGAGGCAAAGGCTAGTTTAGAAGAGTAGTTGAGGTACGTTTTGTGACGATATAGTATGCCCAGTTTCCGGTGTGCTTTTTTAATGTTGTTATGAATGTGCATGTCAAAGGTTAGGTGTTCATCAGTGATGACACCTAGAAGTTTGGTATGAGTGACTACCTCAATAGAAGTGTTGTCATGAGAGTGGATTGAGAAAGTGTCATTGTGAATGGTGTCTGACTTCTTAGGGGTGAATAATACTAGCCTAGTTTTAGACATCCATAATTCAGTGGAGCTAAAGGCTGCTTGTGTAAGTTTCTGAAGTTCTTGTGGGGATTTGGCAGTACAGATGATAGTAGAGTCATCTGCATACTGGATGACTGTGGCTTGAGTGAGACTAGAATGGAAGTCATTGATAAAGATGCTGAAAAGTAATGGCCCCAATATGGACCCTTGGGGAACACCTGTAGCGGTGTTAAGGAATGGAAAGAAGGAGTTCAGCCATTTTGTGGCTTGTTGCCTGTCTGAGAGGTAGTTGGAAAACCAGTTTAGGGTGGAGAGAGAGGTACCTATGTTGGATAGTTTTCTAAGGAAAAAAGGTTGGAGATGGTGTCAAAGGCTTTGGACAGATTGAGGAATAGGGAGGAAATAAGTTTCCTGGCATCACGGGCTCGATTGACAGAGTCACAGAAGGAGATGAGTGGTAGCGGTACTGTGGCCTGCTCTGAAACCATGCTGGGTTGGTGATAATATGCTGTTATCAAATAGGTAATTAAGGAGTTGACTGTGGATATATTTTTCAAGGATTTTAGAGATTGGAGAAAGGATGGCAATGGGCTGGAAGTTGGAGACCTCTGTGTTACCGCCTTTGTAGAGTGGGAGGATAAAAGCTTTTTTCCAAATAGAAGGGACATAGCACACATGGCTGGATCTGTTAAGAAGTATGCTAATGGGATAAGCAATGGAATCTGCAGCCTTTTGTAGGAATTTTGGAGGCAGGTTGTCGTGGGCATTAGTACATGGTTTTAATTTCAGAAGTAATTTCTTAACCATAGCTGTTGGAATGGGGGCTAGTGAGAAGTTGGGAGGCAGGACATGGGAGATAACAGAGGCAAGTGGGTTGGGTTGGTTGGGTATAGTTTGAGGGAAGTTGGTAGTGAGATTAGCCATAACTTCAATAAAATAAGTGTTGAAACATGACAATTTCTACAGTGTTTTTTTCTGGGTCAGGGCAGGGGTTATTCTCTGATCCAGGGCGTAGAAGGTTATTGACTGAGCTCCAGAAGTGTTTAGGGTTACATTTGTGTTGGTTTTGTAAAATATGGTAGTAGTTCTTATCTTTGATGAGCTGGCATTTTACTTGGTTGTGGAGGTGTCTATAGGCTATAAGATCAGAAGGTTTATTTGTGCTTTTGCCAAAGCTTCCAGGCTTTGTCCCTGCTAACCATGTTCTGTCTGGTGGCTCTAGTGAGGTATGTGGCGTGTGAGGATTTTATGCGTTTAGTCGCGGGGGTGCTAGGTTATTCAAAATATTAAAGAAAGAGGACTTGAAATATTGTACAGCGTTATCTGGGGGGGGGTTTCAAGGGTTCCCAGTTGATGCATTGTAGGGACTTGTTAAAGGTTGTAGCAGAGAAATGGGATAAGTTTCTAGTATATTTGTAATGATGTTTGTGAATACCAGCTGTTGTTTTGTGTATTATAAAGGCTGGGAAATGGTCACTTATGCTGTTTGGGAGGGTTCCTGTTGTGGCAATCTTATTAGGGTCAGAGACCATGATCCAATCTATGGTTGATCCATGGGTGTTTTCTTTGTTGGGTCTGGTGATGTCGGTGATAAGTTGGGTGTACTTATAAAGGTTACTGCTGGGGATGGGGGTGCTGCTGTGAGAAATCTAGCCAATTTATATTAACATCACCTAGGATTATTGTTTCTGTAGTTATGTTTTTGGAGCTCCAAGCTAGGATGTCCTCAAGAATAGGGATGTTATTGCCAGGAGGAATATACAGAGCTATGATACATAAGCTTGTATTATCATTACATTTTAGGAAGGTTATTTGGATTTCGGCTGTAGCAAAGTTGGGTATGTATGAGTTGTAGGGGATCATATTGAAGATGCTGAGATAGATTAGGGCTACCCCACCACCTTTTTTGGGGGGGTCTGTCTTTGAGAAGGCAGGCAAAGCCAGGGGGAAGAAAGTCTGAGCTTTTGATGTATGGTTTTAGCCATGTTTCTGTAGCAGCAATAATGTCAGGTTTATTGTGTGTTATCCAGGCATGGAAGTCAGGGATTTTGTTTCTAATGCTTTGCAGGTTAATAGTAGTTAGGTTTGGACTTATAGTGGCAGTGTGAGGTGGGAGATGGGGGGAAGGTGCAGGGTTGGGGCGGATATCTCCATTTAAGATGAGTTTGGAGTGTTTGAGCAAGATGGTGGTGGGTGCCTGTTTCTTGGTTATTTTATGGCTTAGGTGGGAGGTGAAGTTTGTGAGAGCTTTTACTTTAATGGTGAGGATTTTTAATGTGAAGGAGAGGATGTTGTCTGTAGGGTATAGAGTGGGTGAAATATTGGAAAACGATCTGGGTGCTAGTTTATGTATGGAGAATGTAGATGGCGGTATGTACTGTATGAAGACAAAATTGCAAGGAGGTAAGGTGTAGTAGGATGGTTAAGGGTAGCAGGGAGAGGTAGGGTGTGAGTTTGTTTATAAATGGCATTTTGGTGAGGTGGATAATAAAGGGAGATTAGATAGTAGTAGTAGTTAGTGAAGCAAGAGTGTTACCTATGTAATTTGGCTGGTGCAGTAATAGGGGATGTGTTCTGGTAAGGTGGAAAAAGTTGGCTGGGGACAAGAGGGTTGGGAGTGTTAGTAAATGGAGTGTACCAGGAATGTAAAGGTAATATGGAGAAATGTGATTGGGTGTGAGGTATTGGTAGGAGGAGTTTGGGTGAGAATAAATGTAATTGAAGAGGGGGTGGATGGGAATGGGGGTAGTGTAGGGGAGCGGATTGAGCCCGAGCGAAGTGAGGGGGAATGGAGCGGGTTGCACCAGACTGCGTCACTCGCAGGTTAGAAGAAAAACTATCACTAAGTAACTTTTAGAAAGTCTAGTTTTGCACAACTATCAGTAGGTATCCTCTAGCTGATATCGTATAAATACTGGTCTAGAAGTGTAAGGCCAGTTAGTGTGGATCACTTCACTGTGGGTGAATATGTTTTATCACTGCCAAAGTCTGTCACTATGAGATGCTAAATATTATTCCATAATGCAGATGCTGTAGTTTTTGCTGTCATGTCTTTAGTGATAATAGCCTCCACCCACTTGGTAAAAGTATCTACTGCTACCAACAAGTATCATTACCCTGCTTTTGCTGGGGGAAGAGATCCTGCAAAATATCTGTATACTGTGCCATGCCCCTCTGAAACTGGCAATTTTTGCAACTGAGGTTTCTTTAATGTACGGTTTGTCTGCAGGCATATTATGTATTTCTCCTGTGTTTCTTTACATAGTGTTTCAGCTGAAGATTCCAAAACCTGTGTTTTATGATAGGCCAACATTTCTGGAAGCCTAAATGGCCCAGTAACTGATGGTTGCACTTAATTAACTGCTTAGCCAATTATTTTGGTAGGGAGGGCAAAAATGCCCTTTGTACATGTGCAGCCTTACTCCAAGAACCGGAAACTTTACATTGTGCTATTTCATCAGCATCCCCTGCATTTCCTGGATCTTCGCCAAATCTGTCTCAACTGTTGAGCTGCCTTAGCCCACCTCTGTGATACATCCCACTTTATTCTCTTCCCACTGCTCTAGATATAGAGGAACCCCCTCCTTGGCAGCCTTTTTGTTGCTACATCAGCTGTGGAATTCCCAAAAAATGAAGATTTCTATCTTTTACTTGATGTGAGTTTACCTTGCAGATGCTCTATCTATTTTTGTTTTTCCACCCTAGATCCTTTAATTCCTTAAGAACTGCAGCTGCATGCTGTAAAGTTTACCTTTACTGTCTACAAGTCCCCTCCAAGCCCAAATTTCCAAATATATGGTGAGGACTGTTACCGCATAGGAACTGTCACTATTAATGTTCAACTGATTGTCTCCATACTGTTTTATAGCATATCAAACAGATTCCAGTTCCACTCTTTGGAGTAACAGATACCCAGGAAGTTTGATCATATGGGTCTGTGCTTTTGTAGTGTTAGTGTAAACTGGAAATCCTGTGTAATATGTGCCTTCTTCATAAAATCTTGAACCATCCACATACACACACTTGGCCTGTGTACTGAATTGACCTAAAAAAGATGAATTAGGAATTGTGTCCATTTGTTTCTCAAGTATGAGAAGTCCCCTCATACAGCAACTGTTGAGACAAATAATATTTTTCTCTAACCTTTATTGAAATATTCTTCTGATCTAAAGCTAGAATCCATTTGTTTAGTGTAGCTTGATTCAAAGCTCTACAACTGTCTTAATACAGTAGGGTCTTGAAATGCATGATGTGGTGTTTGCACTATTATTGGAGAGAACTATGTGATGAAGACTGACCTTTAAATTCTACAATACATAACTAACAGAGCCTTTATACAAGGGAGATAACAATTCTCCACTAATGATACCATTCTACTAAAATATGTAATAGCTCTTATCCTGGTCTGGATACCTTGCAGTAAGGTATGTGGGTATTTCTGGAGCAAGAGTGCTGAAATGCTGTCATTTCCAGCCAGTGCTTGCAAATAAAAAGGATATTTTGCTGATGGTATAACTAATTCAGTAACTATTGCTAGTTTCTGTTTCAGTGTCTCCCCTGCCTTCTTTCCCTCTTTTAACCATACCAGAGTTAGTACTTAGCAACTTTACATCAATCATTTTATACAAAGGGTTTGCCAAGACTGCATAGTCTGCTGTAATTCCTAAAAACTTTTGCACATCCTGAATTGTGGTAAGGGCATACTCAAAATAGGCTGCACACTTTCTCTGCACGGGTTCGAATGCAGGGTTGTACAGTCACCCCCAAGAATTTGACCTTTTATTACTTTAACTGCATTTTACTGGCATTGACTTTAAACCCAGCATTTTGTAAATCATGTAGTAACTGCAAGTGCTCCTTTTCTGTATCCGTCTGCATCAGGATATCATCTAGGATTCTAAGATGGCCGCCAGCTAAATAGCACATACTTCAGCCTGCTCCAACATCAGCTATAAATCTAACCTAATCAAATGCTACCACTGCTGTACAAATTTACCAAAAATACTTCCTGTGTCAACAAACCTATCTCCTTAACTGAAGGGATCTTATTTTCCAGTTTAGAAACAAGGAAAAGGTACACTTACCTTGGATCAGGGAGGTAGCTAGGCAGTGTCTCCTGTACATGTGCTTGGGCCTCCTGCTATACAAAAGGTAGCTACAAAAGAAGACAAGAAGAAGGTTTCATACAACACAAGAATAATGGAACAAATGGAAACATCATCTCTAGTTTCATCCCCTGAAAAGTAAATATCTACTAAGAGACAGAAAACCACCAAAATACAAGCTGAAGCAACAAAGCATACTCTGAAATCCAAAGCTGAACAACCCTTTGATATGGAAGAATTAAAAGCAGCCTTGTTTCCCTGCAAACAGAAATAGTTTTTCTCTTCAAAACATAGAATTTGGAAATGACCTAGATCAAATATTGACCAGACTAGATAAAAATGAGGCTAAAATCCTGAGTAATGAGATAAAAATAGACTAGCTACAGAATGCCACCTCCATTAATGAAAGCTCAATCAAAGAAATACAACAAAAACTGATTGATCTAGAAGCTAGAGCAAGATGAAATAATGTTCCAATTACAGGTCAGTCACAGCTAATTACCATAGCAAAAGACATTTTTGATCTTCTTGAAAACAAAGAACTATCTCAACAAAATCTCAAACCCTGGAAGCCCCTAGACAAATTTACGTAAGAATTATGAATGCTTCTCATGCCCAAACACTAATTCTAGCTGCAAAAAAAAAAAAAAAAGAAATATATCACATGGAAGGATTGCAAGATAACCTTTGCTCAGGACCTGCCTCTGCAAATCAAACAACTAAGACAAGCTGTATCACCTTATTGCACTTATTTAATAAGTCGAAATATAAGGTTCCAAATGAAATATCCAGCGACTCTACATTTTCAATGCAATGGCTCTAATTGCACAGTTAAAAACAATGAAGAAGCAAAAAGGCTTTTCTTAAAGCTTTTAAACAACTGCCAAGCAAACTAGCATTAAGTAACTAGCCCTTTTACGAAAATGCAACTAATACAAAGCAACCAACCACTTCAACCACTTATATCTGCTACTAAAACTAAACGACAAGGTAAAATAGTTTACCTTCTTTGAAGTTAAATCATCTACTTTCCATTTCAATGTTCTAAATCAAGGCCCAGGGGCATGGCCACGTGGCAGTGGATGACCTACAAACTCCCAGAATCCCGTTCGACCGCAAAACAGGAAAAGTCAGCAAAATGAGGTCAAAACTATATTTATGGCATTTGTCTAAAGCCAAAATAACTTTGCAAAGCTTATATTTGACAGAAGTCACTGAAAACCAACAGTTTCCCTATGTGAAGCCAAAGGAACTGTGCCCAAAAGACCAGAAGATGAAGAAATCTGCACCAACGGCAATCGAAAGGTAAATCCAATTTAGATAAAACTGTAGAAGACTGAGCAGATTATCAGGCTAAATTATTTCTACTAAATAACAATGAAGCTGGAGGAAGTAAATAAACTCTTAGGTCTACTGCTGTCACTGTAAAAATGCCAGTACTTGTAATTTATGTTATTGATATGTTTTACTATGCATTTACTAGCAAGCAGTTGCTCAAACTAGATTAGCAAAAGGCTATAAATGACTCTAGTTATTTTGTCTGTAATGTGCCTTTGTTGAGAGATGCTTATGAGATGGATGACATAAAAGTCAAACAGATAAACAGGTAGATCTCAAATGCTTAAAATGTTTTAGCTAGTAACAGCTGATATATGTATGAAAACAATGAAAGATTTTACAAAAAAGTCACTGCATGTATTGTCAAACATGTTTTTTAAAAATGTATCTCTGTCTAAATAACCTTGAAGAGATGAAAAGGGTACTCTATAAAATAGGAAACTGTTTTGTTGTCAACACTTATACTGTGAGCTAAATAATAGGGAGGGAAGTGTAACCCTTAATAGGACTTGTGCAAAGAAAGTAGTGTTATGTTATCTGAAAGGCATTATTTCATTGTCTCTTACACCGTTAGCCACCTTAAGCTAGACAAATGCATTCTGTAAAATGTTCAAACTAAAAGCTTTTTAAGGAAAAAAGGGTTAGCAACAATATATTAGACTACCAGCATATTGGGTCTAAACAGGCTGATACGTATGTTGCTGAAACTTTGCTGGGACTTAGAATGACAGGAGTTTCTTGTAATATAGTTGTAAATTTGTTACTGCTCTCTTTCAGTTAGTAAGCTTGCGTGGGTAAGCACGGGGGGTGGTCTGAAAGGGAGTGATGTCACCTTCATAATCACATTTTTGACCTGCAACAAAAACGTTAAGAAAAATCAAAAGTTATTTTTGTCCCCTATAATCATAAGTTTTAAAAATTAGTGTTCTATATGTAACTCTCTTAGATGATCTCTGTTGACTCGTGGAATGTGAAGGGCCTACAAAATAAGAAAAAGAAAAATCTAGTAATGCATTTGATTTTCAAATCCAAGGCAGAGATATTTTTCATTCAAGAAACACATATGATGAAAGAACAATGGGAGAAAGATGTAAATAAAAAGTGGGTGAAACATATTGTAGCTGCTGGGGATAGTACAGCTTCTAGGTGAGTGGTCACATCATCATCATCAGCCCCCTTTTTCCCATTTTTCTATGTGGGGTCAGGGTATCGTGTTAACTGTCGCCAACTTTCTAGATTCAGTGCCTTCAACACTCATGCCTGACTGTCACAGATCTTCTTTCACACAATCCATCCACCTCTTTGCTGGACATCCTCACTTCCTCTTGCCTTCTTCCTGTCTTCCCCAAATCTTCCTCACCAGATTGTCTTCTTCTTTTCTACACATGTGCCCAAACCACCGTAATTTGTTCTCTTTGATCTTTTCTGCAATTGGAGATACTTTGGCTTCTGCTCTTATGTCCTCATTTCTTCGTGTGTCCCACAGTGTGCATCCTGTCACCTTTCTCAGGCACTCCATTTCTATCCCCTTTAGCTTCTTAAGCTGTTCTGCCTTTACTGTCCAGATTGCTGTACCATACAGTAGTACTGGTCGCACCACTGTCTTGTACACTTTACTTTTCAGCTTCTTTGGTATTCTTCTGTCATAGACTACACCTGAGACTCTATGCCATTTGGCTGCAGCCCCTCTGATTGTAGCTTTGACCTCTTCATTCAGACTACCTTTCTCCTCAACTATTCATCCCAGATACTTGAAGCTGTTTACCTGTTCCACTATCTTCCCTTCTATCGCTATTTTCAGCTTCTTCTGATTTCTCCAAGTTGCTGCCATTACCACTGTCTTATCTGTGCTTAGTTTCATCCCATGTGCCTTCAGATTTGCATTCCATTCTCCTATCCTTTGCTGAAGTTCTAGCTCAGAGTCTGCCTGTACTGCCACATTGTCTGCATACAGCAGCTTTGTTGATCCGTCCCCTCCAACCTGTTTGCTAATGTAGTGCATCACCAGTATGAACAGCAGTGGGCTCAGAGCTGAACCCTGATGTACACGCACATCCACTGGGAACCCCTCTGTGAGGCCGAATACTGTTCGTACTTGAGTCATTGGGTCCTTGTACATAGCCTGCACTGATTCTACCAGTGTTTCTGGGACTTCAAACCACTGCAGTACTGCCCAGACCATCTTTCTTGGGACCTTGTCATATGCTTTCAGCAAGTCTAGGAATGCCCAGTTGGACTCTCTCCTCATCTCTAGTTTCTTCTCAAGTATCTATCTCAATGCAGTCACAATAGTTAAAAAAATCCTTTGATGGCACTATATTAACAAGTAGTTACAACCCTAATGGTAGATGGTGCTATTTTACTTGTGAGCTCCCTATGTATAAAAAATCTTTCTTAATCTTAAATGTATATGGCCCATGCTTGTAGCAGCTAACTTATCTATATGAGATTTACAGACTTGTAGAGAAATTTCCAAATTATCTGTACATCATAGGAGGTAACTGGAACATGATAATTAACCCAGAACTAGACAGAACAAGCAACCTGCACACATTACCACATTAATAGCTGAAATAATAGAAGATTTTAACCTGGCTGACCCTTTTAAATACTATAGAAATGATGCTTCACCACTAAATTCACTTTCTTTTCATCATACCGTAAGTCTTGGTCCAGGATAGACATATTACTAATCTCAGAAATTTTACTTAATAATGTAGTTACTTACAACAGTGAACCCAGAACTGTTTCAGACCACGCAAAAATAAACATTACAATAAAGATGGTTAACGCTAAACAAAGACCACAGACATCAGCAAACTGGACGCTAAACTCCAACTTATTAAAGAAAAAAGTTTTGCAAGGAGGTGCAGACATTCTTAGCCAAACTAACAATAACCTAGTGCCAACGGATATACTATATGATACCTAATGGGAAGCAACAATCAGGGGAATTTTAATTCAAAAAGCCTCTCTTTATAAAAAGTTAAATAAGGAAAAAGTTTCAATAATAGAATCCAAATTAAAAACTATAGAGTTAAAACCACAAGTTAAGCACTCCCCTGAGCTTGAAGGTCAAATGACCACCCTACAAAGACAATTACATGAAATTCAAAAACAATATTCTTTCATTGAACTTAAGCTTCTCCACTAATACGCAGAGTGGGCCCAAACCCCCTCAAAGGTGTTGGCAAGAATCATAAATATAAAAAATTCTCCAAACCAAAATAAAGCAATTAAACTATAATAACAAAACTTTATTTATGGACAAAGATATTATACAGGCATTTGAAGAGATGTATCAAAAACTATACGGTCCCCACAATCAGCCCAGTGAACAACTATTTATCAATTCACGAAAGAACTGCAATTTCCACTACTAAACGAAACTCAAATAAACAACCTAAAAGCCCCAATAACTGTAGAGGAAATTACTGTAGCTATAAACAAGCTGAAACCAGGTAAAGCACCAGCGCCAGATAGATATGTGGCTGAATTTTTGAAGACTTTTAAACAACAAATTGCACTGATATTACTGAAAGTATATAAATATATAATAAAGTTTGGAATTATAGACCTGTATGTAAATAATTCAAAAATATACTCATACCAAAACCCAACTCGGATGCAGTAAACCCAACAACTATAGACCGATAGCTCTCATAAATATTGATATTAAAATTCTATCAACAATCTTAGCACACAGAATTTTAAAAAAAATTACCTTTCATTATATTTTCTGAACAATTGGGCTTTATGAATAATAGACAGGTATGGGACAACACACTCACCATAGACTGAATTATCAGTTTAAAAGCAAAGGATCAATGCCCCAATTATGCACTATTAGTAGACACATCCAAAGCTTTTGATAGAGTGAACCTAGATTTTCTATTTAACATTTTGCAACAGTTCAACTTTCCTGATGAATATATAAATATGGTGAGGGCCTTATATAACAGTGCCACGACAACATGATATATAAATAAGATGTAATCAAAACCTATCCAAATTGTTAACGGCACAAGGCAAGGATGTCCACTATCATCGTACTTTTCAATATTTACATTGAAACTCTACTCCTTAAAATATCCCAAAGAACTTATCACCACTACATGTATATCTCTAAAGTCCAAATAAAATATATAGCTTTCGCAGATGACCTTAATTTTTACTTCAATTTCCCAAATACTGAAGATTTTAAATTCCATTGAAAAATTCTCTAAAATATCTAACTATGCCATTCATCCAAGTAAATCAGTGATATTCCCTTTGAATCCCTTAGGACATAAAGAATTCTATTTCCCCTGAAAGTTAAATCAGAGTCAATTACTCTCTCAAATATTTGGGCTTCATGTTTACTCATCTCCACTCTGATTTGATTAAAAACAACATGTTCAAAACATGGACTAATATCACGGAAGACATTAAAAGATGGATAAATCTTAACTTATCACCATTATCTAAGGCGGCAATTGTAAAAATGAATATTCTCCCAAGATTACAGTTTCATTTCAATGCTATAAATCAGTATATACCAAATAGTTTTTACTCCAAATTAGAAGCACTCATAGGAAAATTTATATGGCATCCTAAAACACTAGAATAAGATATTCCGGATTAATATTACCTAAAGAGAAAGGTGGCCTAGGATTACCTGATTTTCAAACATACTATGGCATTATTAATGCTAGTCGAATCATACCAATAACAAACTATGAACCATCTAACAAAATATGGAATCCACTTTGGAATAAACTATATTATCAACATCTAATCTCAAAATATATAATTCACTTTGGGTTAAACTATATTATCAACATCTAATTTCATCAAAATTAAACCCTAAAGCAATACCCATTCTAAATTCTTAAGACACTAAGGCATTTTAAAATTCATCCCATAATCACAAGGAAAACCTTACTATTCCAGGAGCTTTTATCTTCCCTTAATCTTAATGAAAACCAATCCATCTGAACCCAAATATCATATTAAACAGCACTATGTTAAACCTGGACCAGTACCAATTAATTAAAAATGCACAGTTTGGGACTTCTACCAAATTAAAAACCTTCCAATTGAAAGTATAAGGCAAAGATTAGACATAAATAAAAGTTATAACATTATTATTATTAAACAAATATTATATTTGACCAACACAAGTACTGCTACTGTCAAAACTGGCAACCAATATATGCAGTTATACCAACAAAGTATAAACTAAGATCAAAAATGCTATCAAACACCTACAGCTTAATAACAATGATTAAGTACCAAGATTCGCTCCTATACTCAAAATATTGGGAGGAAAAGAATAAGATTACTGTCAAACAAAAGTATGCCACAATTAAACTCACCATGAAACTAACCCCTTTCAAAAAATTAATATATACCCAGATTATGATTAATAACAATGCTTACCACACTCCACTTTTTCTAAATAAAATCAACTCTTCTCTTTCACCCTTTTGCCTCTCATGTCCAAACAGTGTAGCTGATGCCCTACACATTTGCTGGAGCTGCAAAAATATATACAAATTATGGTGTTTGTTAAGATCTAAATTGGAAAAAAAAGGGGTACACTAAATCTGCTTTAATGTGGAAAATTGTAATTTTACATATATTCCCCAAACATTTCACAGATACAAATAAGCACATCATAATAATGCTATGTGCCATGTTGAAATCATGCATGGATCAAAATTGGCTAGACAGAACCAAAATTACATGTAGAATTTAAAGGCTTGGCTATGAAATATGTATTAGCCAACAAGCTAATTACTAAAAGACAAAAAAACTATCCTACTATCAGAAATATTAGAAAACACTCATAGAAATCTTAAGGTAAACCTAAATATATCCTAGGGATACAAATATCACCACTATACCGAATGAAGGGGACTATAAAAAAAGATAATATTAGTCTAACCTTTACCAAATCTTAGTTTTTGAGAGGTCAAGAAAACACTAATCAATAGGTTATTAGAGGAGACATCGAACTGTAAATAGTGTATATAGTTCACACAAGATACTGCTATAAGTTAGATAGGCTATGGTTATTCAGAGAGTCTGATCAGTGGCAGATCCTTTTAAGTCAAACATACCTCTGTGCAAACTTTGTTTAAACTTCAGAATGTAATGTTATGTTTTTCTTTTTAAGATATTATACAGACAAATTTGAGTAACTAAACTGCTAACTTATTTTGTATAACTATAACTGATCACTGATTGCTTATGTCCCATTATGATATGATGGTATCTGTCAACTGAAATTCTATGTATCTTGCTCTTTATATAAAAAAAAAAGAAAGAGAGAGAGAGAGAAAAATACAATAAAAATTATATTTGAAGAAAAAAGGATATCATCTATATATTGCAACACTATTATCATTGTGACAAAGGAGAATACTGGTATTACAGCTATCTGGAATTTTGTAAATAATCATATGTCATTTGGGAATATCAACATGATTTATACAAGATGTTTATCTTACAACTGTATTAGAACTGTATGTCATGTATATATCAAACTGGTCTGCACAGACATGTAAGTTAAAAAGGTATTTTATAGAGGGCTTGTGCTTAAAATGTAACCACAGTGTGCCCTGCTGGAAGAGAACAGAAATGTACATGCACTATTGTAACTGTTTAAATGTATATATTTTAACAGTGGAAACTGGAATACAGGAGGCTAACGTCCGAAAAATAGCTGAAATTGAATTACTTTATAGGCTAGGCTGGAGACATAAAGTCTGTGCTGAGAAGCTCTTTGTATTGTCTTCAGAGTGACCTAATTACTACTTCTAAAAGTATGAAGGAATGCAATTGTTTTATAATTTCCAGCATTTTCCAGAGATCTGATGTCTGTGTATATTCACAGGTAGATGCTAAATACTGCGAAGCTTCCAGCAGTGGGGGTTTCACCTGGGATACAGTCAGATGGCAAGTAATGATGTCATTCTGCAAGCTATCCCAGCAGTAATATTTTAGATATTAATTTGAAAAGCTTCTTAGAGAGACACATCATTCTGTATTCTTGTCTTAGACCTGACAAGAACCATTCACAACAGCTGCCTTGCTTTGTAAGTACATTTCTAGGGTATAGTAACTCTCTTAGATATAGTCGGGAGTATAGCAAAGCTTAGTTTAGATATTTTTCTTTATTTATTTGAAACTGTCCTGAAATGTTGTTTTAAATATTTCCTGTGATTTTGAACTCTGATGTAACTGTGAATATATATTTAGTGTTGTCTTGTTCCTTTATTATTTCTTATTAAATATATTTAAATCTTTCATTGTGGCTGATCTGTGTAGAGACATTTAAGTTTTGAGAGTACCAACAAAAAACAAGTAATCTCTGTGGTATCCCCGAAGTCTCAAAACAACCCACTAAAGTGTAGTGGGTCCAAAAACAAAACAGTGTAAGAAACTTCTCTCTGTGGAAGATTTTCAGTCCATATATTTCTAGTTAATCACTGTATATTAATCAGATCAGACAATAGAAGTAGCAAACTTAAACTTGTCTTAATTCAAAACAAAACAAAAAATAATAATAGAAAATATATAATTGTACAGCATTACTAAGTATTCGAAAGTAATCCAAGCAAGGCAGGCAGTCTGTTTCCAGTCAAAAATCCTTTATTAAGTACACAGACAAGTGATCCAATAAAACAAAAATAGAGTAATAATTTCCTCACAAGCTTTCTACATATATAATATATATACTTTTTATCAGGCATGGGAGTGGTTCATTGTGCTGTAAAACAAAGTGTTATTGGTACACCTGTTCAATTCACATCCCATCCCCCATCAGTGTGACATTCAAGCTGGTCCTGCCCTACTTAGTAGCTGTCATAATAATATATAACCCTTATGTACTTTAAATAAAATGTATAATGATGTGGTACCTCTTATTTAACCAGATTATTAAGTAGATTATTAAGTCTGTGATTTTATCCAAGACAATATACTACATGGCTGGAAATATATCAACCTTTGTTCATTTGGCAATCAAAAAATATATATAAATATATACATATACATTTTGCATGTAAAAAAATCAATTTCTATTTTCATAACCTGTTGTTAACAAAGATCACTTTCATCCTTCTAGACTTCTTTAGGTCTGTGTACAAGAACCCTAAAAACAATCTATAAAAATATATATAATTGTATAATTAGTTAATATTGTTATTACACATCATTTTTAATAAAGTGGAAAAAATAACCAGAAAAAAATAAAAATAAGAAAAAAATGTATGTATGATGATGGAAACAAAATATACACTTAAATTTCAACTGATTTAAAATGGTATTTAAAACCATGTAGAATAAAATAAAATAAAATACAATTAGTTATGTAAACAATATGGCAATTTTCTAAGTTCCAGTGCACTTTTAATTGAACAGTAGTAGTTTAGTCCAGACTTCCTAAAATAGTTCAGCTTTAATTGCCACATGAGTTCATGTTTCTCTAGAATATTCAGGATGTCTCCTTCAAGATCACCCATGTCTATCCGATCCAAGATCTGGAACTTAAAACCTGTGTGTCTTTTATGAAGAGAAAGGTGTTTGGCTAGTGCATTATTTTTACATCCAGAGCGGATTTCTGACAGATGACATGAAATCCTACACTTGAGTTTATTTAGAGTCTTGCCACATAGAATGCATCACATTCATTGCACTGTGCCCTGTAAATTACTTTTGTAGTGTTACAGTCACCCCCTGCACTGGTTTTAATGTTGTTGTCTTTCGGCTTTTCCTGGTTAAGGGTCACCACAGCGGAACTCTGGTCCGCTAATGATTGGCAGTAGATTTTCACGAACGTCGAGGTGCCATCTCGACGTTCAACCTTCAACGAAGGCACGCCCATTTACACGTCTTTCGAACGCCCACCCAACCACGGGGAGGACATGCAGACTCCACATAGAAGGCACTCCCTGCAATCCAGCGAAGAATCAAATGGGAGAACCTCTTGCTGTGAGGCAACAACGCTACCGAGGGCAATAAAAACTATCACCTTGCTGAAGAAGACTGAGACATTGTCACAGGAAACCCTTTTCTGATTAACATTGTGGTGAAGCCCCATCATTTGTTTATAGGAAGGCCAGGAATATTAGAAGTTTTGCTGAATTTAAACCTAGACCATATGAGAAAAGCACTAAGAGATGTGAAACTAATTGTACATTTTGTATATTTATACAGCAAGGTGATCGTTTTTATTGCCCTTATTTAAAGAAGATCATTAAAACCAGTGCAGGGGGTGACTGTAACACTACAAAAGTAATTTACAGGGCACAGTGCAATGAATGTGATGCATTCTATGTGGGCAAGACTGTAAATAAACTCAAGCGTAGGATTTCATGTCATCTGTCAGAAATCTGCTCTGGATGTAAAAATAATGCACTAGCCAAACACCTTTCTCTTCATAAAAGACACACGGGTTTTAAGTTCCAGATCCTGGATCGCATAGACATGGGTGATCTTGAAGGAGACATCCCAAATATTCTGGAGAAACATGAATTCATGTGGCAATTAAAGCTGAACTCTTTTAGGAAGCCTGGACTAAACTACTACTGCTCAATTAAAAGTGCACTGGAATTTAGAAAATTGCCACATTGTTTACATAACTAATTGTATTTTGTTTTATTTTATTCTACAAATTTGGTTTTAAATACCATTTTAAATCAGTTGAAATTTAAGTGTATATTTTGTTTCCATCATCATACATACATTTTTTTCTTATTTTTATTTTTTTCTGGTTATTTTTTCCACTTTATTCAAAATGATGTGTAATAACAATACTAACTAATTATATAATTATATATATTTTTATAGATTGTTTTTAGGGTTCTTGTACACAGACCCGAAGAAGTCTAGAAGGACGAAAGCGATCTTTGTTAACAATAGGTTATGAAAACAGAAATTGATCTTTACATGCAAAATGTATATGTATATATTTATATATATATTGATTGCCAAATGAACTAAGGCTGATATATTTCCAGCCATGTAGTATATTGTTTTGGATAAAATCACAGACTTAATAATCTACTTAATAATCTGGTTAAATAAGAGGTACCACATCATTATAAATTTTATTTAAAGTTCATAAGGGTTATGTATTATTATGACAGCTACTAAGTAGGGCAGGACCAGCTCGAATGTCACACTGATGGGGGAAGGGATGTGAATTTAATATGTGTACCAATAACACTTTGTTTTACAGGACAATAAACCACTCCCATGCCTGATAAAAAGTATATATATATATATATATATATATATATATATATATATATATATATATATATATATATGGTTCTACCTGACATAATCGAAACCCCAAAACACCGACAACGCAATCACCGAAACCACATAACCGACAGTGCAAAAACACGAAACCCCACATGCCCGACAACGAAATAACCAACGGTACACAAACACAAAACCTCATACACTGCACACACCACAATCACAACAATCAACAAACAAAACACATTCCCTGTCCAAAAACCACACACACAACACAAGCACACCAAAATCCCTACAAACCCATACTAAACCTCACATACACAACTATCTACAACCCTAACCCAAACCCTAACCCTAAGGTCCGTCACTATCGCATACTCAGCTAACCCGCGCCCTAACCCTAACTCACTTAAACCGTCCCTAACCCAAACACTATCACTACCGCACACTTACCTGACCCACTCCCTAACCCTAACTCACTTAACCCGCCCCTAACCCAAACACAATCACTACCGCACACTTACCTGACCCGCTCCCTAACCCTAACTCACTTAACCCACCCCTAACCCAAACACAATCACTACCACACACTTACCTAACCCGCGCACTGACCCTAACTCACTTAACCCACCCCTATCCCCACAGACCGTCAATATCCACACTTAGCTTACTCGCACCCTAACGTCCGTCACTACCGCATACTTACACAGCCTTTTCCCATGTCGGCATCCTAGGCGTCGGTGTTTTCATCCGTCGCGTCGGTCTTCTGAATTGTCGATCTTCTGGGGCTCGCGATTCACTTGTCAGTGTTCTGGCGTGTCGACTAACTCAGGTAGAACCATATATATATATATATATATATATATATATATATATATAAAGCTTGTGAGGAAATTATTACTCTCTTTTTGTTTTACTTGGATCACTTGTCTGTGTACTTAATAAAGGATTTTCAACTGGAAACAGACTGACTGCCTTGCTTGGATTACTTTCAAATACTTAGTAATGCTGTACAATTATGTATTTTCTATTATTATTTTTTGTTTTGTTTTGACTTAAGACGAGTTTAAGTTCACTACTTCTACTGCTATTGTCTGATCTGATTAATATACAGTGATTAACTAGAAATATATGGACTGAAAATCTTCCACACAGAGAAGTTTCTTACACTGTTAAGTTTTGAGAGTACTTGCATATTTATTTGGCGACAATGTGTGAGCTACACCTTATAGCCTTGCTTTTGGTCAGACTGCCATTTGTATTAATATTAATATTACACAGTAAGATTGGACACCCTTTGTTATGGGTCTTAAGGAGGTAGTTGATGAGGAGTTGGCTGGTGGCAGTGATAACTTATAGTCTGGGCAAAAGGGGTCATAGCTAGTAAACCTGTCCCAGCCTTTCCCAGGTGTGTGTGTGTGTGTGTGTGTGTGTGTGTGTGTGTGTGTGTGTGTGTGTGTGTGTGTGTGTGTGTGTGTTTGGCTTTTTGTGTGTTTGCAAATCAAACCTCAGAGTGTTTGTGTCAGCTACTTGGGCAGAGAAACAAAGCAATGTTTGGACAGAGAAGGTGCTAGAGGTCTTGGATTAGCCACTCAGCTGAGATCTCAGCTCTATAGCTGTGCCAGTGGAGAATCTTCGTGGGCATCTGGAGAAAGGGGGAGAAACCAGCCCCGGACTGACTGTAGTCTGTGTGCTCTTAAGGGAAGTTGCACTTATGCAGAGAGCTCCATCTGGAAATACTGTGTGTGTACCTGTTACCCTCCCAGTGAAGGTCCCCCACTGTTACCAGTGGTGAGGATTGAGGCTCCTTGATTACTGATCCAGTAGTGGGTCATCACATTATTGGTGGGCAGTGGTGGGATCAACACATCATATATTAAGATTCAGTGGTGTGGATACTGAATTCTTTAGCCTGTAAACAGTGGTCACTAAAGAAGATGTTTGCACTCTCAAGCAGCCACTCAATGAACATTCAGTTTCAAATCACACTTTTGTTACTTAGTTAGGGAGAGCAGGCAAGGATGTCAGTGGAGGATTATGGCAAGCTGAAAAGAAACCAGTTGGCTGAGATGTGCCAAGCCAAAGGACTGGTGCATGCAAACCTGGCTAAAGTGGAAGTGGTTGCAACCTTAGTCACAGCTGGATCACAGACCAGCAACCAGAAGGACAACCAGACTGGCCTTGGGGATGTACAACTCTCAGAAAATGGGCAGTTCAACTTTGTCTCAGAGAACTTAAAAATCCATCTGGATTTAGTTTAGAAGTAGCATCAGTACAGAGACTGTGGCATGAGAAACAGATGGAGTTAGAAGCAGCAGAGAGACTGAGATATCTAGAAGCTGAAGAAAATTAGAGACAGAGGCAACATGAAAAGGAGATGCTGACTCTTCGCCAGGGTCATGGAGGTAATGGGGAAGGGGATAACTGAACCCTAGAAGCAATAAAGGTCAGTAAATTTCTTCCATGATTTACAGAGGGTAATAATTTTGATAGCTTTATTCATATGTTTGAAAGGGTTTGTAAACAGTATAATGTTGACCAAGGGCACTGGGTACGGTTCCTGACCCCCTTGCTCCATGATAAAGCTGCAACTGCTGTTTCTAAATTGTCTGATGCTAATTAAAAATTGTAAATGTATTATAATTTAAGCGGAGTGTTTTAAGTTAACACCTGAAGCTTATAGAAAAAAGTTTTGTGAGCATAGATGCAAGGCAGATGAAAGTGTGTGTGAATATATTGTTGAGTTAAGCACTTATTTTCATAGGTGGGTGAATGGGTGTCAGGTCACCACTTTTGAAGGGCTGGCAGACCTTTTGGTGAGGGAACAAGCCCTTAGCACTTTGCCTGAGGACTTGAGAATCTGGTTGGCAGATAGGGAATGCAATGCAGCAGATGAGTTGGAGAAAAAGGGAGACCTATACCTAGCAAGCAGGGCATCACTGCACAGGAAATGGATACCCAGTGCTGCACATAAATCTAAGGGAACCCATGGTGGGCAGCCTAAACCACCCCAACAGAGTCCGCCAGTGACAAGGGAAGCGCCTAGTTCATGTACAAGGACAAGATCAAAGGTTAAATATTTTAAATGTAAGCAGTAGGGCCATGTAATAGATGTATAGATGTCCACGGAGGCAAGGTGGGGAACAAATGGTGGAGAAGCCAGTAAGTGGGAATGACAGAATGCCAGTGGTAAGTTGTTTGGAGACAACAAAGGTACCAAACTACCACAAGAGGTTATATCCTATGTTAGTGGATGGGAAACAGACGACTGCTAAGAGAGTCACAGCATCTGACCTAACCATTTTGAAGCCTGCAATTGTTAGAGGAGCCCTACTTGCTTGGGCACTCTGCTGTAGTCAGATCTTTAGGAGGGACCATATTCCAAATACCTTTGGCTAGGGTTCACCATGACTGGGAGGGTGGAAAATGAACCAAGCAAGTAGGTGTGTTTGAGGATATCCCTGCAGATGTCCTGAAAGGGAATGATTTTTATAATGCAGTACCTTCTGTGCATGCAGTTACACACAGGCAGGCTTGGAGACAACTGTGTAAATCTGGTGGCCTGGGGGGGACCCAGACAGACCGCATACTTGAAGTATGGACTGGTGGTGGCTATTTCAAGGAGGAAGCTACCCTGCAGCAGTGAGGCTGAAGGTGAGACACAGCTGCTTGTGGATGCTGATGTTCCCTTCGACAGAGTGACTGCAAGGGCAGAGGTGAGTAGTAGTACCTAGACTGACATTTAGGCACTGCTGTCAGAGGATACCAGACTTCCTGTGGAAGGTGAGCTGGGAATGGTTACAAAGAGAGAGTTTAGACAGGCTCAGCTGTCAGACCCTACATTACAAGGCTTAAGGGAGGTAGCCAGGGTAGCGCCTGATTCTCAAGGAAAAGGGGAATCTGTATACTGGGACAAAGGGTTACTGTATAGAGAGTGGACCCCTGAAGGAGGGCTAGAGGGTGAGAGAATATAGCAGTTGGTAGTGCCAAAAGCCTACCATCCGGCACTTCTAGCCATAGCCCATGACATTCTCTTTGCACGTCATATGGGCATAAAGCATACAAAGAGACGTATTATGCAGAATTTCTATTGGCCTGGAATTTCTAGGGATGTAACAAGGTACTGCAGGAACTATGAGCAGTGCCAAAAGATAGACAAGGCAGGAGATGAGGTCAAAGCTCCTTTGATGCCTTTGCCTGTCATTGAGGAGCCATTTCAGAGGGTAGCCATGAATATTGTAGGGCCTCTGAGTACCCCACGATGTCCTTCTATTCTCATGTGTAGTATTCATAACCTTTGGGTTAACCTCCACCTAGCAACCCAAACATCTGGCCAGTATACAAAAGCTTTAGTCACTGCAAGGTACGTGAGACATCTGACGTTGGCCATAGGGGGAGTGGGCCATAAAAGTGATGTCTGCACGTACCTTCCTCAAAACTTCTCTGCTGCCAGTCAAACAGCAGCTCATCCTGCCGTTTTTGCCATCGGATCCTGTGATTTAAAGTTAGGTACCCTGTTGGGACCTTTTTCTTGCTCTCTTTTTTTTTTTTGGTCACTACATTCCTGCCTAGGTTCATGTCATCCAGAAAAGGAACGTGTAGGTGTGGACATCAGAACCCTCATAAGGATGTCCACAACCTGTGTCTGTTCTGCCCAGGGCCCAACCACGACCATAAGGCCTGCATGATTTGTTAGGCCTTTGTCCCAAAGACTATTTGCAGCTGTCTGCACATCTTTAATATCTGTCTAGAGAACTAGCACCTCAAACGTCTTGCTCTTACAGTGGAAAGGCCATCCAGCCATACTGCCAGGCCACCGAAAAAGACCACCAAAGTTACCAGGCCTGAGCCTACTGCTGCACCTCTTCCACCTGACATTCCCCCTGTGGCCGAGGTATGCCTGGAGAAACATATGCAACTAGCCAACACTGGGATAGAAGGTACCATTCCAGAGGCCACAAAACCAAGGTCTGAAAGCACATCTGTTGAGGTAAAATAGACGTCGGATGCCGATGACTTGGGGGAACCTCAGCTCACTAGAGACATCGAGACCGGTCCTTCCACCATTGGTGAGGCTTCTGATCTTAGGCCCTCCTTAGGGCCTACACTCTCCAGGCCCATTTCTTCTTTAAAAAAGAAAAAGAAAACCGAACATGTGACTTCACCTCCTGAGTGCTTGCCTGACTGGCAAGCATTTGCTATGTTTGCTCAATGCCTTTATGGTCCTTAGACTTTCCATGGCTGCTTCTCCTCCGGCTGCCCTTCCTCTTATCAGTCCTAGGCCTCAGACTGTAGAACCTCTTACAATACAGGCTGAAGAATCTTCAGATTCCTCCTCAGAGGATTCTCTGTCTTATGCTTCACAAATGCCTTCCCCTCTAGGATATGCCTGCCCAGAGGAGGATTCTGCTGAGGGGGCTTCCCCAGGGGAGGACCTTACCTTTGCAGAAACTGTCTCCTGGGTGAGAGAGTTTTCCAAAGAGATTCTACAGGAATGTCTGAAGTCCAAAGAGGTATTATGAAATCCTACAAATGGATACCCCTTCACCTTCTGCCATTCCACCAGTCCTACCAGCCTTCTTAGATGCCTTTTCTGCAGCTTCTAAAAATCCTGAATCCCAACCCCCTGCTCCTAGAAGGCCTGCAAGATTTTATAAGGTCCCAGAAGGGGCAGAATTTCTAATAAAATGCCTGCTGCAGATCCTGGTACCATTTCTGTCTCTGCAGACAAACCCTCCAGACTGCTATCTTCTACCTCTGTCGTCTTTCCAATAAGGACAGCAAAACTATGGAGAGAATTGGCAAGAAAATGTGCACCTCTGCCACTTTGGCATTTAGGGCTATCAACTACCAGATAGATATGTCTAAGTACTCCCTGGCCTTTTTCAGTCAGGCTTCAAAGCTCTTGGGTGATCTCCCTGATTCAGCCACAAAGTCACAAATCTCTAACCTGATCTCCTTGTCCTCACAAGTGACAAGACAGTTATGATACTGCAGAGAACTTGGCCAGATCTGTAGCCACAGCCTCAGTGCTCAGAAGGTAATCTTGGTTGCAGCTGCAACCCCTACCTGACTATTTCAGGGCTAAACCTCTAGATGCTCCCCTGGATAATACTGCCTTGTTTGTGGCCCAAGTGGCAGAACCTTTCAAGCCCCTTCAACAGAAGGAGAAAGAACTACAGGACTTGAAACATTTGTTTGTCACCAATTCTTAAACTTCACAAAAATTATCCTACTAAGACTAGTTCATTAGAAAACATTCTGCTGCTCCTCCTCCTGCTAGGGGCAAAAAGAGTTCCAAAAAGAAGCAGCCACCTTCCAGACCTGCCCAGACACAAACCCATTTCAGGACAAGGCAGGTAGTCTGTGATTACCTGCCTCCTCCTCCTCCTCCCTCTCCAGATCCTATACCCCTTTCCCAGAGACTCTCTGACTGTCTCCCTTTCTGGAAAAGCATTACCTCAGACAAGTGATTTGTTACTTATATACACCATGTTACGTGTTTTTTACAGTAAATCACTTTGTTTATGTTGTTGTCTTTTAAGTCTATAAATTATCTGGAGCTTTTCTCCTCAGGTCTTCACTGAAAACTTGCCTCTGGCTCAGTTGAACTAACCCAGTTAACAAATGTCAAATAAATAAAATAATAAATAATAAAAAGGGGCTCTTGTCAATCAGAGAAAAAGGTTACTTGATGACTTGGGCCATTCCTTCACTCTTAAGAGGCATCCCACAGCTACCAAAGGACCAGCTGCCCCTACTCCAACCAGTCTTAGACAGCCTCCTCTCTCAAGGGACTATCCAGCCAGAACCTGCATCAGAAAAGGGAAAGGGCTTTTACTGCAGACTTTTCCTTGTCCCAAGAAAGGATGGCCCATGGAGGCCCATCTTGGATCTCTCTCACCTCAACATTTTTCTTCAAGTACCCACCTTCTGCATGTTCATGCTTCAGACTCTATTTCCACTGCTAATGCACCAGGCATTTTTGGCCACCTTGGACATCAAAGATGCCTACCTGCATATCTTCATCTGGCCCAAATACAGGAAGCACTTACACTTCTCTGTGGGTTTCTTGCATTTTCAATTGTCTGCTTTACCCTTTGGATTATCTGCTGCTCCAACAGTATTCACCAAGTGTCTGGCTCCAGTTGTAGCCTATTGCAGGGTCCTAGGGATACAGATTTTACCATACCTGGATGACTTCCTGATCCAGGCAGATTGTTACAGTACTTTCCAGAGCCATCTCCAGACAGTCATTTCTGTTCTGCAGTCTTTGGGTTTCGCCATCAACTTCCCCCAATCCAGCCTAAACTCCTCCCATGACCAAGTCTTCATGAGGTGCAGAATCAGGACAGATATTATGATGGCATTCCTCCCACCCCAAAAGGTGGAAAGCCTGAAGGAATACCTGTTGTCTGTCATCCACGCCCCTGCAATGACAGCAAGAGAATACCTCAGACTCTTAGGGCATATGGATTCTACAATCCCATGTTGTCAATGGCAAGACTCCACATGAGGAAACTTCTGTGGTACCTGAGGTCCACATGGACCCAACACTCCCACCCCTTGGAACATTCTCTTCCTTCCTAAGGAAAGACGTCCTTTTGTGGGTGGATCAAGTCTCTCTGAACCCAGGACTTCTTTTACAACCCCTAACTCCAGTCCAGGAAATGTACACAGATGCTTTGGCCCTGGGTTGCGGAGCTGCTCTGGGCAGCTTCAAGGTGCAATACACATAGACAGGCCCCTTCAAAAGGGAGCACATCAAAATCAGAGAGAAGAGGGCTCTCATCTTTGCACTGCGGGCCTTCCAAGATATCTTGAAGCAAGGACCCCTGAAATTGTTCACGGACAACACTGCTGTTCTTTGGTATGTGAACAAACAGGGGTTAACAGGATCATATTTGCTATGCAGACTTGCACTTCAGGCCTGGGAATTGGCGTGGAGTCATTCTGCAGGCTGTTTATATACCCTCAGCTCAGGGCACTCAGACATCTTAAGCAGGTCCATGTCAAAATCCCATGAATGGATGCTACACAGGGATGTGTTTCTGGACATAGTACACAGGTGGGGTATGCCAAAAATAGATCTGTTTACCTCACCTCTGACTAGACAACTTCTACAGTTTTGTACCAGGGCACTCAGCCCCCTAGCAAGGACGACAGATGCCTTCTGTATCTCATGGAAGGGGATGTGTCTGTATACATCCCCCCTTCCCACTCTTACAAAAAGTCCTAATGAAAATTCAGCAGGACAAACCAAAAATCTTGCTGATGACTCCGTTTTGGCCAAGACAGTACTGGTTCCCCCTCCTTCTGTATTTAGCCAGGGGCAATCATCACAATTTACCTCACAGAGGGGACCTACTCACACAGGGCAAGGGATCCCTAATCCATCCCCACTTGGAATCTCTGAGCTTAACCCTGTGGGTAATAGAGTTTTGATCCCCTTCAGACACCTTTACTCTGAGGATGTGCTTAATGTCCTGTAGGAGGCCAGGAAACCCAATACTAGGAGATTCCATCGTTGAAATGGAAAAGGTTCTCCATTTGGTGTCTGAAGAGACAACTAGCCCCATTTCAATGACCGGTCCCCTTGGTGCTGTCTTATCTTTGTGAATTGTTGCAGGCAGGGTTGGCATATTCCTCTGTTAAGGCCCACCTTGCTGCTGTTTCTGTTTGTCTGCTTCTTGACCCTCCACTTGCTTCTAGACTTCAAGTGAAGTTATTCCTGAAAGGAGTTCTACACCTCAGGCCCCCCATAAAGCCAGTTCCACCATCCTGGGACCTGAACTATGTGTTAGAGAAGCTCACCATTGGCCCATATGAGCCAGCAGCTACAGCCTCTGTAAAGTACTACACTTGGAAAACTGTACTTTCGGTGGCCCTGACATCAGACATGCCCTCATGGTCACTCCACCCTTTTTAATCTCCACGTGGATAGGGTAACCCTACAGACTAACCCATCTTTTATGGCTAAGGTGGTCAATGAGTTGTCCCTGAACCAATGTATCCACTTCCCACCTTTTTTTCCACAACCCCAGAATGACAGTGATAGAGCCCTGAATTCCCTTGATGTTCACAGACAACTAAGACTCTACCTGGATAAGATCAAATCCCTTAGGAGATCAGAGCAACTGTTTCACTCCAGAGCTGTGGGAAAAGCTGTGACAAAGCAGACTGTTTCTACCTAGATTTCCAAAGCCATCTCCTTTTGTTATACCTACCATGGCAAACACCTGGACTCTAACATAAAAGCCTATTCCACTAGGGCCATGGCCTCCTCTGGAGCATTTTTCAAGGGACTGGACACTGCCTCTATTCTAGAAGCAGCTGCTGTGTGGACATCTGTCCATACCTTTACCAAACACTACAAACTTGACCACATCTCCAGATCTAGAGCAGGTTTTGCTAGGCCAATCCTTCATGTATTTTTGGAAAATAGTTCCAAACTATCCTCTTCTTCCTCCCTTTGAGCTGTGGCACTCACCCAGAGGTTATGAATGCTGCAACATGAGAATAGAAAGACATAGAATAGTTGTGTAAAATCTTGCCATAGATAGATGTCCTTCTCTTCCATGTTGCAGTATTTTATCCCACCCTCCTAACTTGTGCAGTTATGCTGGAACTGGGGTCCGACTGGGGCATTCGGTTCTGAGGAAGGTATGTGCAGACGTTACTTTTATGGTCTATGCACCCTATGGCTAATGTCAGACATCCCACGTACCTTGCAATGACTAAAGCTTTAGTATACTGGCCAGACGTTCGGATTGCTAGGCAGAGGCTAACCCAAAGGTTATGAATATTGCAACATGGAAGATAAGGACATCTATGGTTATGGTAAGATTGTACATGCCTATTATTTCCACAGGGAAGAAGTATATCCTAGTGGTAGTAGATTATGCTACCAGATACCTTGAGGCAGTGGCTCTGTCCTCCATTGACGCAGAAAAGATGGCAAATGTTTTGTTAGAGATTTTTAGCAGGGTATATTTCCCAAAAGAAATACTGACTGACATATGTGCCAATTTCAAGTCAGACCTGCTGGCTTGTCCATGGAAGCACTATGGGGTGAAGCACCTAAAGACCACCCCCTACCACCCCCCCCCCCAGACTAATGGTCTGGTGGAGAGGTTAAACTCTACACTAAAGACTATGCTACAGGCATTTGCAGACCAGTTTGAGGGAGTGGGACAAATATTTGCCCTATCTGTTTGCTTACAGGGAGCTGCCCCAGGAATCCACAGGTTTTTCACCCTTTGAGTTGCTGTATGGGCATAGGGTGAGGGGACATCTAGATTTGATTTATGATGAGTGGGCAGGTGAGTGTGAATCCCACAAGGAATCTGTTGTGATATATGTCCTAAACCTCACGACAAGGGTCAGAGAACTCATGGGATTGGCCCAGGAGAGCCTGGCTAAGCCCAACAGCAGAAAAAGGGCTGGTATGACAGGAATGCTTGAGCTAGATAGTATGCTGTGGGGCAGCAGGTTATGGTTCTCATTCCCGTCAGACACAACAAGCTGCAGGCAGCTTGGGATGGACCCTTCAAAGTGCTAAGGAAGGTCAGTGATATTAACTACATGGTAGAACTGCTAGGCAGGAGGCAGGGGCACAAATGGTACCATGTTAACACCATGAAACCATACCATGATAGAAAGGCCTTTGTGCTAAGTATTTGCCGTAGGAGGCAGGAGGAGTCTGAGGGGGATCTATGGCTACAGGGAGCCAGACAGCAAAATCCCTAATTACTATGGTGGAGCTTAGGATTGCAGGCACATGATATGACAGTGCAGCACTGTACTGGGGTCAACAATGCAAAGGCAGTTGGGATCTCAAGACAGGGTATGGGTTAATGTATTCTCAGATAGGCTCATCCATCTTAAGCAACATTTCTCAAGGGTCACTTGAAAAACTAGTTTGAGTCTTTGAAGGGGGGAACAAGTGTGACAAAGGGGGATACCGCCGGCACAGCTAGCTGGAATTTTGTAAATATATGTCATTTGTGAATATCAACATGATTTATATAAGATGCTTGTGTTACAACTGTATTAGAACTGTATGTCATGTGTATATCAAACTGGTCTGTACAGATGTGTTAAAAAGGTATTTTGTAAAGTGCTTGTGCTTAAAACATAACCATAGTTTGCCCCTCTAGAAGAGAACAGAAATGTACATACATTATTGTAACTGTTTTAAATGTATATATCTTTAACAGTGGGAACTGAAATACAGGAGGTTAACTTCAGAAAAATAGCTGAAATTGAATTACTTTATAGGCTAGACTGGAGACATAAAGTCTGTGCTAAGAAGCTCTTTGTATTGTCTTCAGAGTGAACTAATTGCTACCTCTGAAAGTATGAAGGAATACAGCTGTTTTATGACTTCCAACATCTGCTAAAGATCTAAGGTCTATGTATTTTCACAGATAGATGCTAAATACTGCCAAGCTTCCAGATGTGGAGGTTTCACCTGGGATAGAGTTAGATGACAATAAATTATGTCATTCTGTGAGCTATCCCAGTAGTAATATTTGAGATATTAATTTGAAACGTCTCTTAGAGAGACCCAGTATTTTGTATTTGGTCTTGGACCTGACAAGAACCATTCACCACAACAGCTGCCTTGCTCTGCAAGTAAGTTTTTGAGGTATAGTAACTCTCTTGGGTATAGTCAGGAGTATAGCAAAGCTTAGTTTAGATATTTTTCTTTATTTATTTGAGACTGTCCTGCAATGTTGTGTTAAATATTTCCTGTGATTTTGAAGTCTGATGTCACTGTGAATACATATTTAGTATTGTCTTGCTCTTTTATTATTTATTATTAAATATATTTAAACCTTTCATTGTGGCTGATCTGGGAAGAGACGCTTAAGTTTTGAGAGTGCTTGCATATTTATTTTGTGACACTGTGTGGGCCACTCCTAATAGCCTTGCTCTTGGTCAAACTATCATTTGTATTAATATTATTACATTGGACAACCTTTGTTAAGGGCCTTAAGAAGGTAGCTGATAAGGAGTTGGCTGGTGGCAGTGATAACTACCTTATAGTCTGGGCAAAAGGGGGCATAGCTAGTAAACCTGTGCCAGCCTTTCCCAGGTGTATATGTTTGTGTGTGTGTGTGTGTGTGTGTGTGTGTGTGTGTGTGTGTGTGTGTGTGTGTGTGTGTGTGTCAGCTACTTGGGCAGGGACATGAAGCACTATTTGGACTGAAAGGGTGCTAGAGGTCTGGGCTAGGCCACTCAGCTGAGATCTCAACTCTATAGCTGTGCCAGTGGAGACTTTTATTTATTTATTTATTTACATTTGTTGACCGGGAGAGTCTGACTGGATGCAGGTCCATTTTCAGCGGAGGCCAGGGGAGAAAAGCTCCACATTTAGTGTTACTGACATTATACAGTTTGAGAAAAATTGCATTTAAAAATTATAGACATTGAACTGGCTGTAGGACATAATACAAGATAAAACATAGTTTTAAAACAGCCGTAGAACTTAATACAAGTTTAAAACATAGTGACAGATGTTGAACATAGTTACAGATGTATAACATAATTCTTTAGTGGACAACCAAATCAATTTGTTATTGTGGTACATAACAGACAGTTACACTCGTAGCTACAAGAAGTTCTTACTATATGGTAGACACTTAGAACTGGAGAAAGAGGGAGAAACCAGCCCCAGACTGACTGTGGTCTCTGTGTGCTCTTAAGAGAAATTGCACTTAATGCAGAGAGCTGCATCTGGAAATACTGTGTATATACTTGTCATCCTCTCAGTGCACATCCCCCACTCGTGCCAGTGGTGAGGATTGAGGACCCTTGATTACTGGTCCAGTGGTGGGTCGTCACAGTGCCAAAGAAAGGAGGACTTTGAAAAACTGTTGTATACCTTATTTTTTTAAAACATTCTGCATTCATTTCCAAAGAATGTGGGTCCTTTTTTATATTCCTGTGTCTGGTTTACGTTTTCATTTTTTCAACAGTTCTAAGTGTCTAAAATGTGTCTGGCTTCTAGTAATAACGCATGGCGGGTTGCAGTGCACTCATATTTGTTTGGTTTAAATAAACACCCAAAGTTTTTCAGGTGAATTTAGGGAAGCCTTTTACCCTATCTCAAACTATAGTTTTGGAATATCTGATGAACACATCCTATTATGATGGATTTTCTTTGTGGAATATTACTAGAAATAGTTAAAGCTATTTCCACCCAGATTGTGGCATCTTGCAAAGCAGTGTCTCAGAATTTTAGGTTTCTTGGCCTTTACTCTTTGCATGATTCCTTTGATTGGACTTCACTTGAGGAATTTTCAATGGTTCATCAAATTGGTGTGGACCCAATGCCAGCACCACATTTCATTTCAAATTCCGGTGTGTGGGTTTGTGAAAAAGGAGTGACTTTAGTATGTGTATCAGTTTATTAACTCAGCCTATACTCATAACCATGTGATTGTTTGGGAGCTTTGCACAGAGGGAGGGGTCAGGGCCTCTGGAACAAGCAAGTCAAATTAAAGCACGTACATGTCAAAGAACTGAAGGCTGTACTAGTAATAAGTCAACACCTTATTGATATGGTACATAAACAAAATAAATAAATAAGGGGTGGTGGATGAGTTCCTACCCCCTTAGTGTATTGCAGTGTTAACCTGGGAATTAGAAACTAAGTTCAGTTTGCCCTCCTGGCTATGTACATTTTGTTAGAGCAAAACAATACAGACAAGCTAAGCAAGGATAGAACTTCTTGAATACAACATGCACCTCTGGATCTTCAATAGGCCTATCTGTGGGGAACTCCAAGTAGCTCTGTGTTGCCTACAGCCACAACAGAGGGTTAAAGAAATTCTGCTCCAGGATTTCTTAAATACAGATCTAGACAACAGATAAGTTCCATTCCTTTGTTCAGGAATGTTGCTGTGTAACTTTCCACCCTTAATTCTGAAAAAAATAGGCTTATTCTAAAGGTGCAGAAGGATTGTCCATGTTTAATTGTGGTGACCCTTTTTTAGCCCATGCATCAGAAGATGTCATTCCATATCACTGTTGCAGTATTCTTTACAATAGGGATTCCCTGCTTAGGGCAGCCTGACATACGGCCAGTATACCAAAGCTTTTAGGTTGTAAGGTATATGCCATATGTTGAACGTATGCTCCCCTTACATGACAAAGGGCATAAACTTGAGGTCCGGATGTACCAGCCTCAGAACTTCTTTGCTGCCAGTCTGAACATCATCTTCGATCATCTGTCTGAATGCCTGTTCATCTGCTGATTACCAAACCATTTTCAAAGAAGTGCCCCATTGGAGTTTTTTGATTTCCTTAGCTTTGTTTTGCCTTATTCTGATTGTTGGTTTCATCTCACTCTGAAAGGGCAAATGCCATTTTGGGAGACAGATTCCCCATAAAGATCATCATGATCATCATGTTTGTTTTGCTTAGGCGCTACCCCCTACCATACACCATGTGCAATTTGCCAAGCTTTTGTCCCTAAGATGTTGCATAGTTGGTTTTCTTTCCTTGCTGTTTACTTAGAAAACCAGCAACTTAAACTGTTGGCTAAAGACACTATGGAAGGATCTTCCCAGCCCGAGGGTCAGCCTTCTACAGAGAAGATGACCAAGAAAGCTTGGTTGGATTCTTTGCCTGTACCACCTTCACTGGACATCTCTCTTGAGGCTAGTAAAAGCCTGGAGGATCATCTGGTTTCCTTGCCAGATTCCTCAGCCATGACCTCTTCAGAGGCCAGCATGGGTCTGACTTCATGCGCATCCACCTTGGATGTATAGGGGAAACTAAGGCTGAATTACAGAAGGGCCTAGTGGTGTTCCTCAGATATTACTGAGGGAAGAGATTCTGACTACAATAATAGAATGGTGTCTGGGGTCACAGCCTCCGAAGATGTTTAAGGCGGACTTCCCACTCAAAAAGATGCATAAAATGAAGCACAGTTCTCCTGCTCCTAAAGATTCTCAGAGTGAATAGCAAAACTTTGATCAAGACTTGTTTAGAGCCCTTATATCTCTAAAGCCTCTACATGGAGTTTGTTCCTACTCCTCTTTGGTCTTCTATCCCTCTTAAGAGGCCTAGGGAGCAGGATTCCTCTGATGATGATGATGATGATGATGATGATGATGCAGATTCTGATGAGTCCCTGACTTATTCTTCTCACTCCTTCTCCCCTAGATTATAGTTCTGAGGAAGAAGAATCTATCAGCCCTGACTCATCTTTTGAGGAGATTTATTTTGGTGGCACTATTTCCAGAATGATTAAGTTTTTCAGATGGGACTGTCCTCAGGTGTCTGATGTTCTGAAGAGATATTATGAGCTTCTGCAAATGGAACCTCCTAAGTCCTCCGCTAGTCCTCCTGTTTTTGCTGCCTTGGTGTATTCATTTTCTACTGCTGCTCAGGCTCCCAATTTCCAGCCCCCTGCTCCCAAAACAACTGATAGGTTTTATAAAGTGCCCGATGACTGCAAGTTTCTTTATAAGTGCCCCTCAGCTTGCACTTCTGTGGTAGTGGTTGTCTCTGATAAGCCCTCCTAATTGCTGTCGTCTATAAAGTTGCTTCCCTCTGACAAGGACAGCAGAACTATGGAGAGGTTAGGTAAGAAAGTGTATACCTCTACTAACCTGACCTTTAGAGCTGTGAACTATCAAACACATATGACCAGATGTGTTCTGGCTCTTCACTTTCAGGCCTTTCAGACTATTTCAAATCTTCCTGATTCTGAGGGGAAGACCTCTGTTCTTTCTTTGCTAGGAGCATTTTTCCAAGGTGCTTGCCATTCCATTAACACAGCTATGATTCAGCTGATGCTTCCTCTAGGGCTAGTGCTTTTGGATCTGGTTTGAGGAGGTATTCCTGACTCAGAACTTAACCTTTGCCTGATTATATCAAGGCTAAATTGATGGATGCTCCTCTGGATGATAAGCATTTGTATGGTGCTGCTGCTGCAGAGTTGTTTTAAGTCGCTACAAGAAAAGGTTAAGGCCTTACAGGATTTGAAGCATATTTGTGTTCCGTAATAACACATTTCCTTTAAAATATGTTTGAACATCCACAGTGAAGTAGATGGTAATAAACATGAGAATTTTCTTCAAGTTGTGTGATGGCGCAAGGCTTTAATTCATGTTAGTTTATGTAGCACACTGTTCAAGAGCAGCTGACATGCTTATGTAATGTTAAGCTGAAGTCACATGCTAACTAAACCCAACAATTCAAAAAAAAAGAAAGTTCAAATAATTTGTAAGGGGTTCTGATGCACTTTCTAACCCCCACCTATTTTTTGAAAGGGACAAAGTGTAGAGGATTAGTCCAGATAAAATCACTTTAACTAGCAGATCTAGGAGACTCTCTCTGATACCCTCTGTGTGGCAGGAATAAAGAAACCTTGTTGAAGTTTCCAGTAGTTTATTCAGTTATGCAGATAGATGGGCGAGTGTTCTTGTTTTTAATACATTGTATTCAACAGGTCAGTTATTTAAAGGCAGTTACAGACAATGATGGGAGGGTCCATGAGAGCTGATTGGAAGAAAATCTGGGATATGGAAAAACAAGGAGCCACTCCCAGCTAAAAGACCTGTGAGGATTTACGAGCTCAGCAGCCTGTAGAAAGAACCTCATTCTTAGTTAAAAGGTTTTATTTTTATTTGTATTTTTGACTTCTAACAAACAAAGCATAACAACACACTATGATCTACAACTACAGAACTATATTTAAGAAAACACTTTTGCCTGAGCTTCATCAGGTCCATCCAATAGAGTGGTTTACACTTCGATCATTGAAAATGCCTGCTTTTACAAGGCTATCACCAGACTTTATTAGACTATTTTGTAACTTATGTAAAATGAGAGACTGTGCCTGCATCAGTGGGGGTCATGTTCCTTGGAGCCAAGTATGAAAGCTTTATTACAGAACTTTTTCCTGTCTATCACATGTAATATGAGAGGCTATGCCCACTGTTAACTGACATATTTATTTATTTTATTTATTTATTTAACATTTGTTAACCTGGAAAGTCCGACGTGGAACAAAGCCAATTTTCAGTGGAGGCCTGGGGAGAAACACTCTAGATGTATGCATAATATCTGTTGTATAACAAAAAGATTTACAGTGCCTGCTTATAAGAGGATCATATATGTGATTAATGTGACCAGTCCCCATTCATCTTCCTCTTAATAGACAGCTCTTTTTATATGCAGGGAGGTAGTCACTTAAACCTGCACTAGGTGATTCCCATTTTTGAAAATACGTGCATTCAGAGAAATAGCATACAGTGGAAAACAACTCACAGTGCTCATTTTTATAGAGCTCTTGGATGTGCGCAAGTAGGAGGAAAGAAAGTAAAAAGTGAGTAAAGTTTGAGACCTGAGAACCTTTTGTGTGGGCTTACTGTGCCCGTGGTATAACAATCCAGCAAGTGGTGAGCTGCAGAATACAGAAACACCTTTAATAAACATAAGAATCTCAGATCTTCTCTGAGGATAGGTAACTTGTGCCTGTGGTGTAAAGAATATAGCAGTGTGGAGTGCTGCCCTGGAACATAATTTTTCATTGTACTGCAGTTCATGGAAAGTTTGTTAAATGCACGCCCAACCTGGCTGCTGTGGGGTAGCTGCAGTGAGAGGTGGCATGCTCTTGGTTCCAGAGCATGGTTTTAAGGCACTCCAGTCTGGGGTCTTCACTGTCAAGCTTCTTCCTGAGTCTAGGAGTTGCTGAGGGCTCTTCTATTCCTTTTGCTTTATTTCCCCAATTCTCTATAAAACATTTTGGGTTATCAATGAATTGCTTATTTTATACTTTTCTTTGATGCTTATTGGCATATCTTCTAAGTTTTTCTGCTTGTGCCAATATCTTAGTTTATTATTTGCAATAGTGTATGATAGATCCTGGTCTGTTCTAATAGAGCGTGTTGCTTTATCCCATCTGTCTTTCTAAGTATTTTGTTGTGTTCCCTCTTATATACTCTTAACAGTAACACTTCTTGCCTTAATTGCTTTATAATTTTCTGTATTCGATACTTCCTTGATGGCATTTCATTTCTTCCCTTCCTTTCCCTTATTGCCCTTTATTTTTGTGGTAATACTTTTCTGTTAGTATATCCTATTTACTTATGTTATGTCGCATGAATTTCTGTTAATAGTCTTGATTATTATATTAATTTTTTTATCAGACTTCTGACACTTTGGGGTCTCATTGACTTTGTGTAATATGTTTCATCTATCTAAATATGTCTATCAAATAAAGAAACACTTCCATTAGTCATATTCTTCTAAAATGATGGCACATTCTTATGTTTCCTATGGGCATTCTGCAGAAAGTTCCAGAACATCTTCCTGTGACATTCTCTTCAGCTGCATCCTGAGCCCTCCGTTTCTGTTTCATATGGGAACTCACTGACCTATCACTCTACATTGACTGAGTCATAGTTGCCATCATTTACTGTTCCTTCCCTTGCTGTGAAATTCCAACTGAACGTTTGTACTGGATTCTTACTGAAGGCTCCAGAGTATCTTCATGTGGCAGCTGATCAGATGTTGCTCATTCCACCTGTTTTTCCTTAATTTGGCAACTCACTGTTCCATCTTGCAGTGACATTACCAGAGTTGGATTTTTGTACACTAAATCCTTCACTTCTAGGTAATCCATAACTTTTTCTTTAATGTCTCCATTGCTAATCCTCACTTCTGTTTTTCCCCCTTGGTTTTCTTATTTTTGTATTGTAAAATATTCCATGTCTGGGTGCCTTGGCTTGTATTTATCTTCATATATCTTTGGAGCTGCTTTTTATATTGATTAGTTTTTCTTTCTTATTTGCATGAATATTGTAAATATTTTTCTTTCCCCATGTCCATATTTCTTCAGATGTCTCTTGCTCTACTTGTTTCTCTTTATTTTGGTGACTTATTGTTCCATCATGCTGTGATATAACCTGTTAAACTTTCTACACTAAATTATTCACGTCACAAGTACTTCATAACTTCAGCTTCTATTTGTTTAACTTCTGCTTTACTAATCTTCTGTTCTCCACTCCCCTTTGTGATCTTATTTTATGTATTGTGAAGGTTCCATTTCTGGGTGCATTTGCCTGTATTTCTCAAAATATCTTTGGAGCTGCCTTTTTGTATTGATTAGTTTGGCTTTCTTCTTTGCATAAATATTACACCACATCAGGTCTCTGTCTTTCCAGTGTCCATGTTTCTTTTTTATACATTTCAAAAATCTCTAAGTTTTGTTTATATTTTCACACTTCCTCAGTCATTTTTTCCAAATCTTCCTGTATCTATATAATGCTTTTCATAAATCTTTTGTGTTAATGACTACGTTTACATTTGAAGCTTTTGACAGTTTTTCTTGTTCAAGTAATTTTCCTTCCTCTAATTTCTCTCTCTCAATCTTCTATCCAGACATTCTGGGCTTCTTGCATGATAGTAACAATACATAATTGTTCTTATCCTCAGTAGTCCAGTTTATCATGTTTATGGCTCTTTTTGGAGCTATCAGTTTGTGTTTATTGTGGACTACTGTCTTTACAACAGGGGACTATCCTCTCCAAGACCCTGGCCTAAATACATTGTAGGAATGTTTCCCCTGTCTTGAGAATTCATCACGGTATTTTTTCTAGTTCTGGCTCCAGTGCACCTATGATGATTGGACACTGTTTTGTTTTCTCATGGGACCCCAGCTGTCTTTAGTTTTTAACCTTCTTCTGCCCATGATATATGTTATGTAAAATTCAATCTATATATCAGTATCGTCTTGGTGAGATTTTGTAAAAACAAGGTCCAACTCATGAAGATACTCACTAAGACTTCAGAATGAATTAATTTCCAGCCATACTACTCTCCTTTACTTGCCCGTTGTATTCTGTCTCCATACTCATCTGGTTAAGAGGCTCAAACGAGCTAAGAGATGGGGGTGGAGGCATTTGAATTTGAGTACATTTTTGGCAGTAGTTGGTTTTGCAGGGTTGTAGCTGACATATTTATATTTAAGGAATTATAAACCTGAATTCTGATGTAGGCTGGGGAAAATGTTGGACTAATATTCATCACTATTGTGGTTAGTGTGTGTTGTATGGAGTGGAAAGTTGATGGGGAAAGAGCTGCAAGTGATGAGATTTAATTAGTATTAGATATGCGAGAATGATTAGTAGTAGCTGGGTAAGAGGCATTACTGGTTTGTGGACTGCTACAGATGTTAGGAGGAGAAAGTTGTTACTGTGTATAATCCTACAAAGAGGGGATAGGCTGTGGTGTGCTTAAAGAAAGGATTAGAATTGAGGTAGAGTAAGTTGGTGATTGGGGTGGGGTAGTGTTAATGTTTGTAATTGGCCAGTTGAGATCAATGGGTGGAGTTACGAGTCTTATAATAAATGTAGAGTAAGCAGGGATGGGTGT
>NC_056739.1:553684451-553699451 GCF_019279795.1 Protopterus annectens | reverse complement strand
AGTGGATAGGGTTGCCATCTTGTCTCTCTTTCTGCAGTTCTGTCCTCTGTGTGGGTATGGGTGGGGGGGTGGGGGGGCTTGAAAATGGTAAATGTGTTGGTACTTTACAAGAAAAAAATATTTTCTGACTTTTCTCTAATGGTCAGAGAAATCTTTGATACTACATTTAAGTTGTCTTAACATATAAACTACTATCGATAACCAACATTTAAAGTTTAGCATTTCGTTACTGTGTTGCTGCTTAAGTAAATTTGTCAGAGGAGTTGGCAGTTGCATTTAAACCACTAACTGATCTAATTGCTTTGTTTTGCTATGAAAGGGGAATGTTAAGTTCTCCTCTCTGCAGTAAAAACAGTGGAAAACCGTTCCACAGCTTTGTCTTTTTTATATCAGCTGCTGTGTTCCTGACATTAGCAGAATTAATTGCCCATATAAGATTGACAGCAGTACTTGACAGGGTAAACTGCAGATTTAACTCTATGCATGATATGTCATGCAGGTGGAGACAAATTCCTCCGCAAACTATGTGAGAAGTTGAGCTTAAAAAAAGTAGGTGGGCTTTCTCTTCCTTTAACTCAAATTCAAGGAAATAAAAGTTTTAGCAAGTATAAGCAGGTTTCTGGTACCTACACAATGCTGGAACTATATTGCAGGGAAAAAAGAAACTGAAAGATTGAGTTAAACTGTAGGAGACGGCAGAGTTTTCCTTTGATCGCATGACTAGAGTGGCAGCAGGTAACTGTCAGTAAACAATTGAGAGGAGTTTGTTGTTCCAAGCCAGAGTAGGACCACATTGACATCTACAAGTTTAGTTAAAAATACTCTGATTGAAATGTGTATAAGTCCGGCACCAAATGATGGGGGGGTGTAGGCGTGTTAGACATTTGAAGTATAAAAACAGTCTCCACTATTTTGAAGTTTTGACATTTTATTGTAGAAAATGGTTAAGTTAAAAATTTGTGTGACTTGGGTAAAATATAGAAGTGTTGGTGTTCTTGCTTGTTAATTTTACTTCACTTAGCAGTGAAGTGCTGGTTACCCCCCCCCCCCCCCCGTCTACCCAGTAAACCAAGAGCTTTTTAATATAATTCTGAAACTAGGGGTTGGGGCTGGATTATACTGCAGAAGCATAGATCAGATATCCAATATTTGACATGAATCTCTTTCTTATAATTAGATGCATCTAATGCCACTGCTTCACCACCCCGAGTCACCATCAGGCCCTTGTTCTTCCAATCATATAAGCCAGTGTGCTAAATTGTTTATTTTTTAACAAGTAAGTAGAAGATATTATGTTGTTTATTACTACTTGATTCAAGGGCTTTGATTGCAGAGGTGATAAGACTTGCGAAACACGAAACAAATTGTTGAAAAAAAGTCTGCTGAAGGCTTTTAAATCCTCTGGTGTTTGAAATTCAGATTTGTTATAGTCTAACGTGTAGTTCTTGGTGCGCCACATCATCTTGCCTATGGGGTTTCAAATATTTCAACTGCCATACTGCAGCTGATTTAACTTTTAGTTATTATATAAAAGTTGATTCTGCCATTGTGTTTAGTGCACTGCAGATGTTGACATGCAGTCAGTGTTCCATCCTTGTGTGTGCGTGTTGGAGGGCAAAACTAGGAAGTGTTTTTCTTTTACAAATAAGCTTCATGGTAAAATCTAGCTGTAACTAATTATGTACTGTTGGATTCTCTCTGACTGTATTTCTTATTTTATCCACTAGATATAAGGAGGACTCTGTTTAGAGGTCTTTCTTAAAAGATCATATTTAAAAGTCACAAAATAACTTGCATTTTGACATTTTTTGAACAAAAATCATCTTTATGATACACTTGGTTATGTAAAAACCAAAGTCATTTAATACCAGCTTATAAATAGTGATTTTAAAAATTCCTTCAGAATGCGGGAGATTAAATATACAGAGTAGTGTTTATGGCATTAATATGAAAGGGTGGGTAAGAGGTACTTCTGTCACTTTGGGTTCCAACTCTAATTATGCTGGGTTAGAATGGGTAAGAAATTGTGAATTAGTAACATAATTGCCAAACCGTTAAATTAACAGTATGCTAAAAAACTAATCATTAGCACATAAAGTTTATAGCACTGGCAAAAACACAAGCTTCTGATGTCTATTTAACAGAGAAACTAGCACTTGGAAGTAAATCACAAATTTAGTTCCCAATAGATAAACCATTCTGAATTAGGTAGGCCTGCTTCAATGACCAAAGTCTGTAGGAAACCAGTACATGTGGCCACCTACCTATTCTGTTATGTATCCATAGTCCACTAGATTTGCTGACAAAGGAGTTAAAAACTTTTGGGTACCACCAAATTGAATCATACTGTCCCAAACCAAATCTTCTAGCTTCATTTTTTTCTGTTGAAACTTGCCTAATTCATTGCCCAAGGAATTTGAAGGTATTATGTTTAAAAGGATTTTCTAGCAGTAGTGCATCCCCAAACAGATTGTCTAAGTGATTTATAGTGTGATTCAGCTTGAAGACAAGCAAATACTTAAAAAGCTAAGGTACTGAAAAAGTGAGGGACTTGTGCCATGCAAGCTGGAAATCTCCTATTTCCCTTGCCACCCAAAATAGCATTATCCAGGTTATTTTGAATAATCTGCAAGAAAGAATGGATCAAGGATAGGAGGTTATTTCTGACCATATATAGAATATGTGGCAGAATCCTAATTTGTGCAGCTCAAGCCTTCCCTAATATGGTGCATAATTTCTGGCAATTTACCTCTGTTATATCAGAGTACCTTATCTTTAAACCCAGGTAAGGGAATTCCAACACTACTGATATGAGGAAGCAGTCCATATCCCCACTAGTTTTTCTTCCATTTAAGATGGCCAGTTTTGCAGGGTTGCAGAGCAAACGTGATATCTTAGTAAAGGTATAAAGCACATCCATAACCGTCTGCAATCTTGCTGGCAGATTTGTACTCAGAAGTATACTGTCATCTGCAAACATGATAAAAATGTTCAAACCATCAACACTAGTTTGGGCATCCACCAGATGTCTCGCTGTGAAAGCCACCTCTTACATAACCAGGAGAAAGAAGTCTGAGGAAAGTGGGCATTCCTGTCGGTCCCAGGATTCAGTAATATCCTATTAATCAGATCACTGAAAGAGGGTAAAAAATATAACTTTCTAACCCAACTCAAACTGGGGCATACACTGTCTGTTAGAGGACCTGGAATAGAAAATCCCACTTAACATAGTTGAAAGCTTTCTTGATGCTAAATAATACTCAGTTGCACTCTCTCCTCTTAACAATTGAGGAAGGTCATGAGCTTCCATCTTTTATTAATCACAACTCTTCCCTTCATAAACCCACTCTGGCCCCTTCCGAATTAGTGTTGGTAATAAGACTTCCAACCTAACTGCTAAGATCTTCGCAAAAGTTTTTTGTCCACACTAATAAGAGATATGGGTCTAATGTTATGTAAATGGGTAATTCCTTGATTTAGCTTGAGAATAACTGTTAAAATAGGTCATTTATAATCTAGTCTCAATGGCTGATTACTTTATTAGCAATTGTAAACCTTAATTAAACCACATGCTAGTTCTTCTCTATTATAAAACTTTGCTGGACAACCATTAATCCTTGTAGTTTTATGACTTTAAGTGTAGAAGGGATAAAGAACTCCCCCAAGTATGATTAAGACTGATTTTAGAGTATCCTCTTCTGCAGGAATTTTGCACGTTTGTGCTGCCCAACAATACCACAGTTGTCCAACTCTTAATTAACAAGCTATATAAAGTAGCATAGCAAGATCAAAACTCCTCCCCAAGCCTGTCATTTTGCTCATTTACCTCACCTGTCACTTGTAATCCTAGATAAACAGACTGAGCAAAATTTTGTTTAAAAAAAAAGAAGACATTTATGGTAACCCCATCCCTATTTAGTCACCAAAAATCATTCATTTTCTATTTTTAAAGTCTCCAAAAAGGAGATTGCCACATATTTAAATCTTTTTTTTGATCCTTAAGGTCTGCTTTCCCTCCTTCCTCAACTATTTAGTGCCTGTATCTTCTTTGTTAAGACATTAGACATGTTAAGGATTTAGTAGGGATAAAAAGGAATAGATCTAAGTGTTAAGTCCCTCCTGGCATTTTTATGGGATTCCTTTCTGTGATATCCTGACTAGTTGATTATTCAACACCACTTTATATTTGCAAAGAAGCTAAAAGTAATGCTACTAGCAAAGCCCTGCTAAATATCCAGTGATGTTTTAAGAAAGTATGTTTAGTTGCCAGGGTGGACTGGTGAAAACATGAGAGGCAAAGAGAAGTATAGACAGTAAAAGACAGCAGGTAGGTGGATGCTAATGTTATTCGGCTGCTTTGTCAGATATTGTTTGGCTCAAAATAGCAGATGTAACTTCAGTATTAGTGTCTGTCAGTGTCTGTGTATCTGTGTTTGCAGTGGTGATTTGAAAGTTAGCTTTTCATTTGTTATGAAACTTGGGCCTGAAAAGATGTTTTGTGTCATGGGTTTAATACTGGGTGTGATTTTGTTAGCCTGTTTTCTATGGAGAATGATGAATTCTGGGTGAGCTGTTGGAGAACAGTATTTTTTGCAGAGCAGATAAATGTTGCATCATCAGTGTACTGGACTAGTCTGGCATGTTCTTAGGCAGTGTGTGAATAAATCATTGATAAATATATTAAACAGGAGTAGTCCTGGAATGGAGCTTTGGATTGGCTCAGAGTGATAAAAAGGCTGGGATGCTAGATTGTCATGTAACATCGGGTGTATGTCAGAAGATCGAAGTTTCAAAACTTCGAATCTGATATGGTCTACACCATATGATCGAAGTTTTGAAACCTCGTATCTTTTAACAGAGATCTGCGTACAGCACAGAAAGGGAAGATTTTCCTTTTCTGCACTATAGTGTGATCTCGGAGTTGGTATGTTTAAGTAGCGGGGGGATGGGGGCACAGGGAGGCTTGCCCCCCCTTCTTAGAGCATTTAAATGGTTTATTTGTTTAGGTTGTTTTGTTTTTATTACATTTTCAAAGTTTCAAAACTTCGATCATATGGTGTCGACCATATCAGATTCAAAGTTTTGAAACTTAGATAATGTAATATAGACTCGTAACATCTTGGGTTCTGTCTGACCGGTAGCTGAGGAACTAGGAGAGACTGGAGTAGGATGGATCAAGGGAAGCCAACTGATGGAGTAGTTTATTATGAGAGACTATGTCAAAGGATTTAGATAGGTAAAAGAGGAAGGCAGATAGAATACCTGTACTGTGCCTGTGATTAACACTGTTAGAAGTCTAACAGCACATTAGTGGTACTGTAGGAGGGGAAGTGTGACGAAGGGTCTCATTAGTGGTACTGTAGGCGGGGAATTATGATGAAGGGTCTGTAGTTGGAAAGACCAATTGTTTCCTTCTCTGCGCATGGGAAAGATGAATGATTTTTTTCCCAGGGAGGGGACATACGGTTGCTGGTTGGATCTCTTAATGAGTATCAGCTGCGATTTTCAGGTATTCAGCAGGTAGTTTATCTGCAGTCAGAGTGGTAGGTTTTAATTTATTTTTACGTCAAAAAGGTTTGGGACAGTGATGGAAAGAGTTTTAAGGTTGCCACAGACTCAGATTCTAAGCTGGGATGAATGGTTAGTGTCTTTTAAGTAGTGATTTAAGGGTATCAAAGTTAAATAATGAAGCAATATTGTTTGGGTGCATGCTTGGGTAGGGACTGGGCTGCTCTATTCTACCAGAGGATTAAAGTTTTTTGATGGAGCTTCAGAAGGTAACAGGATTTATTTGGTGTTTTTTATGTTAAAATGCTGATTTTTTTTTTTTTTTTTTTTTTTTACTTTTATTTTGGTTTGATTTGCAATGTTGTGTGAAGTGTTGAAGACTTGTTGGGTTGTTTGTCATGACTTAGCCCTGGCCTGCATTATTTATTTATTTTTTTGCTTTTGCAAATAGCCAGGGACAGAAGGTGATGAGAAACCCTCCTCCCAATGAAGCTTTTGCCAGTAGTAAAGGAAAAGAAAGGTCTTCTTTCGGCTTTTTCCCGGTAAGGGGTCGTCACAGCGGAACTCTGGTTCGCTAATGATTGGCAGTAGATTTTTACAAAACGCAGAGGTGCCAGCTCGATGCCCAACCTTCAACTAAGGCACGTCCATTTACGCACGCATGTCTTTCAAATGCTACCCAACCGCGGGGAGGACATGCAGACTCCGCACAGAAGGCACTCCCAAGCCAAGCCGAGAATCGAACGGGAGAATCTCTTGCTGTGAGGTAACAACGCTACCAGTGTACCACCATGGAAGAAAGGTGTAATGAGAAAATAACTTAAACTCCTGTATACCTATCATAAGTCTTTATTTGAGAGGACCCTTCATCAGCTTCCAGCAATTAATAATAGACTGTTTTAAAAACTGGTGTCTTACCCTGCATGTTGATGTACAGCTGAGTATTATCTAAACACAATAACACAAATGGGAGACATTTAAACTATTATGAATTGTGCAAGAGTGATGTTTAAATCCTGCATCATTATCAAACTTTATGTAATATTCATGTGAGTAGTAGCAATATTTATCCCTCCTCCCCCAGAGAGAGTGAGAAAGAAAAAAGCCCTCAGCAGTACAGTAGCTTTCATATTTAACCAAATGACTGTCTGGTACCAGCCCAACTCTATCCATAAGCCCTCATAAGTGTTAAAAGATAACATTAACAAGTTTTAATACACTTTCAGCTGATGAGCGTCTTATTTGGTCCTCCATCTCACTCATATCTACTCTTTCAACCCCCTCTGCATTCTAGCATTTTTTGACCACAGAGTTCAATAAGCTTGAGAAAATATCTGACAGGGATTTCTCTTATCTGAGCTCCCCATTCCTATTAACAGGTTTCCCGACCCTGTGACATCTCTTTGCAGCTCTGTTATTCTTGCTTGGAATCTTAGCTGATAGGAGAGTCACAGATATATTTGGTTGATTCATTTAGTCATGCTCTTCCACAAACAGGGTTGTCGTCTTTGAAGACCATCTTACTGTGCTTGCGTAACTATCCTTCAGGCCATCAGCCAGCTGGAGGTTTGCAGGGGCTTGGACAGCACCCTTATTTTAAGAGGTGAAGTTCCTCTTGATAGCTTAGATTTGCTCTGAGACCCTGATTTAGTTGGAGGTTGGGGGGCTGACTCTTCCTCTCTTGCTCCCACTCCATTGTTGTGTTTTTTTCTCCAGACTATCTTCCCCTCCATACTACCAAGCTGAAATTTTAATTTTCTTTAAGTCCAGGGCTTCCTGTTTATGTAGCAACACCCTACCACCACCTATATATCATCTATTAAAATACTAAATAAGCATGGTTATAAAGCCGTAACTTTTTTTATTAGTGGAAAGTATTGCCTGGCATAACTAATATAGCCTCTGTGAAAAGTCAGCCAGGAAAAAATACATGTGGCATCCACCTTTCCCCATTGCTTCTATGGGTAAACTGCAATAACTAGTTGAATGAAAGGCACTTACCACATGGTAGTGCACCCACTTAGTGTAATCTCTCTAGACTTCTCCAAACACTGGGGTGGGACTGTGATCACTTTAGAAAATATACAAAAAAAGACCTTAGCTTTGGGTGGCCCCATTATGCTGACAGTACCCCAGTAAGTCCTGTTTCCTTACTTATCAATCTTGTTTACTTGAGACATAACTTCACTTCATTGTCCTTTTTCTGTCAGTGAGTGGAGTTTGGTAGTTTATGTTGCAGTGATATTAAAGTTTTCTTTTGTGCTGCCACTTATGATTTTTTTAACTGAAGACTGCTGAACACCCAGGTGAGCCTGCAGCTCTGTTCCCACAAACATCAGGCTCTCTTATAACAGCAAAATGTCTTTAATGGGAGCTCTTTTAACTCACACCAGTAGTGAATCCTGCAGAAATGCTGTTTCAGAAAGCAAACCTGCAACTGTAGTCCATTAATGGGAGTGACCTCGATAAGCAGAAATTTGTTAGAAATGCCTCCAGAAAGTAACCGGAAGCAAATTAAGCATTCATTTTTTTTAAGAGGGCCAGCTAAGCTGAATAATACTAGCTTAGCTAGCCATACCTTCTGACAGTGCCCTGATCTTTTTCTTTTCTCAATATCAATATTTCCCATTTATCTCTATTCAATGTACTCTTCTATGTTGGAATGGGTATGGGTATGATTCCTTGGTTCTTTCTTGGCTAGTTCATATAATTTCCACCTTGCTGCCATGCATTTTTCTATGGAGTGCTGCCTGTCTCCCTTGTTGGTTGTCTTGTCTGTCTGTAATAATTCCTTTGTTGAATTCTTCCACAACACACTTCACACTTCCGTGTGCTGTTGTATTTCTTGCTGAAGTTGTACCCTTGAATAATCATATACTTTTGCACTAGTTCTTTTCTTGTCCTGGGAGTCCTGAACCGTACTGTAGTATGTTTGCTAATACTGTCACCTCTGTTATAGTCTTTGCCCTGTTCTGTAAGTTGGTAAGTAGCAGATCAAGTACAGTCCCTTGTTAGTGGGCCCTGCCTTCTACTCTTAGATGGCTTCCCCAACACTTGCTGTCAGCTTTCATCATATTGATCACTGCTGCAATAGCCTTAGCTGTATTGGTATATCCTGCCAACTGTACAACAGCTGGCCAGCTTCCAAAGCGTCAGGGCACCTTGTGTGTGCCAAAACAGTCAGCAACTCCAACTGAGCTGAGTAAAAGAGTATATTTGGACAGCAAGCCCTTCTGAGTTTTCCTGCCGTTGAAAGTGCTTCTTTGTAAGCTGTCAGGCATTGACTGTCTGCTTCTGCTGTTCTTTTGCAGGGCTGATAATATTCTTTTACGGAAAAACCTTCCACTCGAAAATACATTTTTTTTCTTGCATTCTGTTTAGGAAAATTATTTTTAAGCTAGACGCTTATGTTTTAACAGACTGTCATGAGACTGTACTGTACTTCTAAATGAGAACGCACTCTTTTCCTGTCAGTTTAACAGTTTCTTAATGTATGTAAAACATTTTTTCTATGGAAAATTGTTTAATTTTTGGGAACGGTGAAGTGTTCTAAGTGGTTTGTACTGTACATTTGTGTAAAAAATAAAATTGACTTGATTTTTCCCAGCTTTTGCTCCTGCCTTTCCTCTAGAAAGATGCACCTTTTCTGGCTTGACCATGGAACAAAGTAGTGGTCCCTTGATTGGTCTTCCTTCCAGTCACATACACAAAAAGTAAAGCAAACAGCCTTTGCCACCACAGTAGACTAGCTGTGGCCATAGCTTGCTCCTCAAGCCACTTGCTTTAGCCTGGATCCCTGTGATGCAGGACTTAACAGCCACTGTGAATTGGGACCCATGTTCTCACTGGCTGTTTGGATCCCCTTAGTGGACAAGGGAGAGCCACTCCTGTCAGTCCTGGGGGTGGGAACAGGCAAGGCTTCCTTTTTATGTCAGAATGTGCCCATCCCGGGGAAGCTGCTGCTGCCATTAGTAACACGTTTTCATTTTCCTGTCAAAAAGAAACTGAAAACTAAACATATCTATTCCTTCTCAAATTCCCTTAGGAATAGTTTGTGTCTGGCTCCGGGTTTAATTGAAGTTATTGATCTATTTTATAAAGTGATTTCTAGTACAATAAAGAATACCTCTTTTCCTGAAGAGAGTAAAGATCCTGAATCTGGACAGGAAGATGAAGGGGCAGGTACAGGGTTTTTGCCTCAATTGTCTGATGCAGACACAAGAGCTTATTTTCTGATTTTCCATCTGGGTGTTTCTCATTCTGGCACTATTTCCACAATGTGTGAATGTTTTCATTGGGAAAACACTGAGGTTTCTCAGTCCCTCAGAAAAGATTTTCCAGAACCATCACCATTTCCTCCAGGTATCAGTTTCGAGAATGTGCCTCATTGCTTGTAAATGTCCTGATTGTCAGCCTGCAGTCCCTAAAAAGCTGAGTACAATGTATAAAGTTTCTCAATGTTAAGTTTTTATACATTCTTCCTAGACCTGCCCCAGTGCCTATATCTTCAGTTAAAACTACTGCTGTCAAACATTTAGTTTATTCCTATCCTAATCTTTTTGTCAAGGATCGGAATGTTGTTGGTAAGTATGAGAAAAAAGTGAATGTTCTGCAACAATGATGAGTACAGTTAAGCATATGAACCCGACAATTCAAAACTCTGAAAAATTGTAAACGTATGAGGAATGATTTGTCTGCAGTTTCTTCTGGTGTGGAAAAATCTGTTTTATATAATTTAGTTTCTTCCATTGTACAAGTCACTGCATTATTTACAGTGTGCGTGTGACTCCACTGAAACTTGGGAGTACTCTGGTCACTGGTACTATTTTGAGGAGGTTTGCCTGCTGCATTCTCAGGACATCACAGATGTGAAAAAATGAGATTTAAAATTCTCTGTAGAGACTTGTTTTTTGGATCTTAAATTGTAGGTGATTAAAGGAGTAAGTTGATAAAGAAGTCTCAGACTTTTCAGCCCTCCATTTCCAAATTTTCTAAGGTATTCTGTAATCCTTTTTACAATTTTTGTATAAAGAACATCCCAACAAAATTCAGGTTAACAGATTTACAAGAAGAAATGGCAAGGGGGTTCAAAAAATTCAGGACCTCCCCCCAAAACCAAGGGCAGTCCAAGTCAGAATGGCTATTTTGAGGGACCTTGTCCCCTCCTCCCACCCTGACAGTCCCTTTTCCCTTCTAGAAAGCCTGAATCTCCACTATTCTCTCTGACAACAGATGGTTTCAGACAAATGGGTCCTGAAGATCATTTGTTTAGATTACTGATGGTAATGGGAGGAAATTCCTCCCTTCCAGGGGGTAATTATTCATCCACAGGGCCAAACACTTATCTCCACTTATCCATCACACATTGTCCCAGTGAGTGATAGAATCAGGTTAGGAAAGGCTTTTATTCAAAGATGTTTTTAGTGCCAAAGAAAGAAAAAGCTTGGTGACCAGGTCTGAATCTTTCTTTCCTAAACACGTTTGGGATTGTAAAGTGACAATATTTAGAACTTGGGCAGTATTTGTTACCTGTTTTTCCTCCTTCAAGGTTCCTGGTAACACCAAATTTAAAATATGCTTATCACATTCTTATTCATCAAGACTTCAGGGATTTCTTAAAGTTTTGTATGTCTGGATCATATTATCAGTTCTGTGCCTATTTTAACTATCCACTGCACCAAGAGCATTCACAAAGTGTATAACTCTGGTTATAGCTCATTGCAGACTACAGGGTATGTGCATTTGCCATATTTAGTCAACTTTCTTATCTTTGCAGGGTCTGTTTCAAGTATCAAGAATCTATAACTTGGGTGAGATATCTTATGCAAATTGGGGTTCCAAGAGAACCTTCAAAAGTCTTGATTCCACATGAGATTGTGTTCCTGGGGTGTCAGCTATGTTCCTCCATTCAAAGAGCTTTTCTTCCCTAGGAAAAAATAGATCTATATCTACAACTATTTCTAAGGCTGTCCATGAAGGCTTTGGTAACTGTGGGGGAATACCTCAGGGTTTTGGATCTCATAGCATCTGTAATTCTCATAATACCCTGGGCAAGACTCCACATGAGAAGGATATGGTGGTATTTGAAGTGTCTTCAGTCCCTGCACCAGCATCCTTTGTATTTTCAAATCCCATTTATGGGGTTTGTCAGAAGAGAAATCACTTGGTGGAAACAGCAAATATCCTTAAATCCAGGTTTCCCCTTCACCCTCCTTGTTCCAAAGCCATCACTACAAACTCCTCGGACTTTGCTTGGGGAGCAGTTTCAGGAGGGATAAAAGTACAAGGTGTGGGACACCAAGGGTAGATGCAAGCACATAAATGTAAGAGACACGTGCCTTGATCAAACCATGCGACTCTCTGAATCATCTTTGGCTCTTCAGACCTCTTCACTTTGTTACAGACCATACAACAGTGATGTACTTCAATAACCAAGGGAGCAGGGGACGAGGTTGTGCCACCCTTTCCAGGTTAGCCACGATAGCTTGAGGTATAGCTTCACAGCTCAGTCTCTACAGGCATCCTGTATTCTGTCAGAGCAAAACTGTGTGGCAGACAAGCTGAACAGGACAAAGGTAGATGCTCACAAATGGAAAATAGATCAGGAGGTGTTCCAAGATTTGATGCATCTTTGGGGAGTTCTTTAAGTAGACCTATTTGTATTCTGTCAACAACAAGCTGGCAAGATTCTGCTTTAGGAATCCATACAAAAATGGCATACATATGCCCTTTATTGTCTTTTCCTTGGACGGAATATTCCTGTATGCTTTTCCACTTTCTGCTGATATCCAGCATACTTCAGAAGATTCAGAAGGAATCCCCTAAGATTGTGTTGACTCCCTTCTTGCACAGGCTCTACATTCTTTTGGAAACAGCCAGGGGCAGTTACCACAACTGTCCTCCTGGAGTGGATCTAATCACACAAGGTCAGGGGTGTTGATACATGCCATCTGTAATCAACTTCAGATGACTGCCTGGATGTTAACAAATGCCTAAAAATAATTAACACCTTAATTGAGGAAGTGTAATGGAAGCAAGAAAGACTGCTCCTAGAAAATTATATATTGGCAAATGGAGAGGCTTTCTAGTTGGTGCCAGCAACACAACCAACACTTATTTGTGGTTATTTCTCTGGTTTTACAGTATTTGTGTGTTATTATCCTATGGCCTTTCTTACTCTTCCATTAAGCTTCATTGTTGGTCATTTTTGCATGTCTGCATATGGATGCTCCTTTTTCAAGGAATTCTCATGTCAAAATGTTTTGGAAATTGGATTTGCATACAAGGCCTGCAATTAAACTGGTGACCTCTCCTTGGGATTTTAATTTTGTGCTTTGAGAAGCTAAAATTTGCTCCATTTGAACCAGCTAACCTGGCTGACTTGAAGTCCTTAACATGGAAACATTTAGTACTACTGATTGCTCTGACCTCTGCAAGAAGGGTATCAGAGTTGCATGCTGTTGCAGAGAGTCCACCTCACCTAATTTTCCACAGAGACAAGGTTTCTTCAAGAACTAATCCTATTATGCCTAAAGAGTATCTGAATTTACCTCAAACTCTCCCTTTTCTTTCCTGAACCTAAAACTGAGGGAGAGAGAGAATCCTGCATAGCTTGGATGTCCACAGACAATTATGGTACTATCTTGACAGAGCTAAATCTTCCAGATCTTCATATCGATTGTTGGTTTCTTGTGAAATTAAGAAGGGACAACCTGTGTAAAACTAGACTATTTCCAAAGAGTTGTCTAAGGCTATTAATTATACCATGCAGGGTGAAGATCCCACTCTACCAAGGCCTTGGCTTCATCTATGGCTTTTTGGAAAGAGTTGGATTCTAGAAGCAGCAACTTGTCCTCTGTACATTAACAAAGCACTGTACATTAGATTCCTTCTCTAGGTCTAGATCATCCTTTGCTAAGATCATTCTTCACGGGCTCCTGGACTCTTCTGTTTTTACCTCCCAAATGTAGTAAGCTAGGGTAACTGCCAATAGAGCTAAGACTACCATGTTCTTTATATTGATCACTACTGCAGTAAGTTTCCTTACACAAATGTACTATTACAGTAGATATTTGAATGATCACTGCTGCAGTGGCTGCTCCCTCCTTTCATCCCGGTTGTTTGTTTTTTTTGTGCATTTATGCTAGGGTGTGGACACTTATTTTTTTGTTTTTCTTAGCATTGTCTTTTCAGGGTTAAACCACTGCCTCTGGCATGAAAGCTCTGAAGGGCTTGGCACACAAACTTGTCTTTGCTCAGCTTGAGCTGATTGACTGCTTGGGTGTGTGGATGGTGCCCTGAAACTTTGGAAGCTGATTGTTATACTATGCAATATACAAACCATATAACTAAGGCTATTCTAGCAGTAATTCACAAATCTGGTATTACGTAAGTTACTTGTCTTCCCCTGAAGTGGGCATGCCAGTTTGGGAAATAGTGATGAATAACATTGAAAAAAGTTCATAATGTTCACTTCTGCAGTAGCCCTAGCTATATGGATGATGTCTAAGCTGGTCATTGAGTCTTATATAAACCAATTACTTCTCTAGCCTGTTTTCTTTTCCAAGAATGTAAATCAGAAAATATTTATTGCTCTATATGGATGTTGAACAAGTCAGACTTTTTGTAGACAGAAGTGTGTCGTTCAGTATGAACTGTGAGGGGAGTTCCTTTTCCTTAAAGAAACTCTAAGTTATCTAAAGCAATCATAGCCAAGTGACTGCTTGAATATTCTGAAAAACACAGTAAACCTTTGCCTTCTAAACTGTAACTACTTCTCTGGCCTTATTATGCACTGTAATCTTGAGGTATATATGTGCTGTCCCTACTTGGTGTTCTCCGAAAGCTTTCACAAAAGCTATAAGCAGGACATGATTTTCAGGATTAGGTCTTCTTTCAGGCCCACAGTAATCAAAGGTGTGCTCCCATGAGGGAGACTAAACTATATAATGAGCTTGGGCCTTTTTTTCTGCATGTTACAAGGATGGATGTTATACCACTACAGGTTGTGCATTTTACTATAATAGAGGGGGTTGAGCAGCTCCACTCCTGTTTACGTACTCTACCACTTCTTGCTGTCTTTATTTGGAAGTTTGAGAGCAACTTGTCTGCATTTTTGTGGCATAATAGGGATGTGGAAAAGATGTAGCAAGGAATGTCCCCAGGTACAGTATGAGTAGAGGAGGAATGTAGTAGCTTGGGAAGTGTTTTTTTTAATGCCTAAAATTTGACAGTATTAGCCCTGCAATTAATGTAAATAATTAATGTAAATAAGGTAGGTTATTCTACTCTCTCATTGTGCTGCCTGTGTAGCTTTTACATTTTTGGCTAGTTTCAGTTTTGATTGCAGATAATTAGCATTCATCATAGGTCTGGAGCTAGGAAGGAACCACATGTGCCCTTTTAGCAGGGATGCCCCAGTATGTGCTGGAAATGGTTGCATGTGTTCTTGCAGGAGAAGCTTAAGATTTGAGAATTGCCATGACAGGAGTT
>NC_056739.1:553669451-553679451 GCF_019279795.1 Protopterus annectens | reverse complement strand
TCCAGTTCAGTACTAAAGAAAGAAGTGTGCAAATTGTGTTTATTTTCTCTTTGGAAAAACATGTTGCCTGTGACAGAAAGGTCCTTAAATAAGCAAAGACCTCAGAATGAGGGATATTAATGTAAAGGGATTCGATGTCAACTGTAACCAGCAACTTATCTGAAACCATGGGTTGATGCAGAAACAGTTCATTAAGGAATATCCAAGAGTCTCGTAGATAAAATGGTGTGTTCTGAACAATCAAATTCAAAACCAGTCAAAGTTTTCAGAAATTATTTCAGTTTTTGTTTCCTGTTAGACACCGTGTGTCTAAAAGGTGGGTTACAAGTGTCTTTATGTATACTGAAAAACTTGCTGAGGTAAAGATGGGAAAGAGGCATAAATTGTGTCTCCTCATAAGAAATTGCTTCTGACTTTTCAAGTTTTTTATTACTTTGTTGATGTGTGCAAAATTGCGGTTAACTTCCTTTAAATCCACTGGTTTGTAGTAATCATTGTTTTGGAAGTCATTTTCTAACACTTCAACATAACAGGATTGTTCCATAAGAACAATACCTGTGCCTTTGTCTGCTCACTTAATTCTTAAGGTTTTGTCATTCTGTAACACTTTGAGAGCACATATTTCTTGTTGAGTCGTATTAAACCATTTAAATGTGTTTTGACTGTTTAGTAGTTCTCAAATATCTCTCTCACATACCTTTAAGAAAATTTGTAATGTAGTATGTAGAGGAGGGTTGTTCGGGCATTTCCTTTTTAGTTCTGACATAGGTTCCGTAATTGTCAAATCTGGTTCCTCAACCTTATTATTTAACAGTAACATTCTTAAAAAACTACTGACTGCTAGAAATTATCTGACATAGCTTTTGGATTCATTTTTTTTCAGAGGTTTGTATTGCATAGGCAACCAGATTTCCACCTATCTTAAAACATGGGTTTATAACTAGTTACAATCATAATGTTAATCAAGACTGAACGCTTTCTATTTCAAACACTCCAAATTCAGCTTTGTACCCAGCCCCTCTAATATCCATTTTTTTTCCAGACAGAACGAAACCTCTCAAGAGACCAGCAGTGATGCAGAACCGGACCAAACACAGCCAGTAAGCTATCTGGATCGCACAATTAGCCTTCCCTTACCAATATGCCGAAATTTACAGGATTTTAAAAACATTGTTTCCAAGAACTGGAGTGTCATTACTAGCAGCCAGGAGATTAAAAATTCACTGGGAGAGACTCCTACATTTACACATAAAAAGACTAACGTCTCTCCGTTTTTCTCTTGAAAATAGAGACTACCCCTCTTTACTTGACATTGAAACGAGCTGTGAAATAGCTCCAGGCATGTTTCCTTGTGGAAGTTGTGTGGTTTGTAATTTTATCTACATAGGGACTTCTTTTTATTTTAAATATTGCAGTAAGACTGTTTTGATTCATAAATATTATGACTGTAATTCAATTAATGTACTTTATGCAGGAGTATGTTCTAAATGTTCTGATTTTTACATTGGAACAACTTCACATAAATTATCGAGCCGCATAAAGGAGCACTGTGTGGCGATTCAAACTAAGGACTATAAAAACTCATTAGCTAAGCACAGTAACTATTGCGGTGGCTTTCTCTAATTTGATTTTTTAGTTTTAGAACATATTGATTTGTTTTATGGTGACGTGGATACTTTGTTGGAAGTACGAAAACTACATTTATTTATTCATTTTACATTTGTTTACCGGGGAGGTCCGACTGGACAGAGCTGTCCGTTTTCTGAGGAGGCCCAGGGAGAAAAGCTCCCGAAACAATTACTAACATACTATACATAAGATATTTACATGAGCATTGTGGTTTACAATTACAGTTATAAAATATATTGTATATACATACATGTATTGTATAGGTATATATAAATATATATATATATATATATATATATATATATATATATATTTATATATTGTATATGTATATATTTATATAAATATATATATATGTGTGTGTGTGTGTGTGTGTGTGTGTATATATATATATATATATATATATATATATATATATCTATAGATACATATATAAATATATATATAGATTGGCAGATAGAACTTAATACAGAGTCCAGCCCTGGCTTAAATGAGAATCTTAATGTAAAATGCTTACTTAGGTGGCAAAGTTAGCCACAGGGCTTAATGCATTTTAATCTTTTAGTTTCTTTATTGGTGGAATAAACTTTATTGCCTTGTTTTCTGTTTACCCTTAGATTTTTTTAAAGCATTAAAATTACAGACTACCATACACTATTGGCTACTGATAAAGTTTTTATGACCTTCCTTGCCTTTATGTATTGATCATGACAAATACTTGCTATTTCATTTTTCTGAAGAGGTTCTGATTACTGAATAAAGAGTACAAGCACTCAAAATCAGTCCGGCTCATTCCTTGACTCAGCATAGTAAAGAAGTTTTACTTGTGTGTATGTATATATTACTAACAAACCTTCTTTAGACTAAGAGGAAAAAGAAAAGACACCAAACTGGTATTGAGCGCTTTCGTCCTTTAATAGTGTCTGGAATTCATCAGAACATTTTACTTCACTACTAACAAAGCAAACACACTGTATTTATAAATGGTAAAAGGCAATAAATTGAAAAGTAATACAGTAACCAACAGAAAAGGAAAGGGAGATGTTAATTATGCCAGCACAGTGCACACTTAATATTTAAGTTCCCATTAATGCCATATGGACCCTCTCCATTTAGAAGAAGTTGCCATTTAAGTTCACGAGCCTCCAGCTGTGACTCAGTCACCAACAGATAAATCAGTTTGTTCAGTTGCCATAAACTCAAAACTTTGAAAACCTAAGCAGGATAAACTGTGTTTACCTAAAGCATTCTTAGAGTCTTTGTCTAATAGCCGCATTGTGTTCTTTGATGTGGTCGGACAATTTCCTAGTATTTTTTTCCAATATAAAAAGAGTCACAGGTTCTACAAATTTCTGCATAAACCACATATGAGCTCTGACATTCAAAGTACCTGCTAAAATCTACTTTGAAGTTGCAGTGTTTAAACACATAATTCTTGCCTGTGTAAATGAATTTACAAGCCACACAACCCCTACAATTAAATATGCCTTGTGGCTTATCTGCCCTATTCAGATCCTGCAAAATAAAAATAGATTCATTTCTCTCAAACTTTTTTTTTCAGTGTTCTTGTTTTTTTTATACGAGAAGTTCGGTTTATTGCCCAAGATTGCACTAATATCTTTTTGCTGGTATTGATGTCCCAGTTTTTATAAATAATATTATGCATAAAATGCATGTCCAACCTGATGAGCAGTGGGAAGCTAAGCATTCTGTTTGTCTGTGTCTTATTTATCTTAGCAGCCTGAAAACCAAGTCTAATAATAAGTTCAAATTTCTCATAACGTGCTGTACATACTTCTGAAAGAATGCAGTCCAGTAAATTATTAGCTTAGTTTCTGTGCAAAAATATTTGTTTTAGAAAACAAGCTTCCTGCAAAAACAAGTTATCTCTGCTAACTATGCGAGACAGTCTGATAAACTGTCCATGCAGAGTATTTCCCTTCATAAAAGAAGGGTGCTGGCTATTGTAATCAAGGAAATTGTTTCTGTAAGTTTCTTTACGATAAACTGTGGAACTCATCTGTTTAGTAGTGGGGTCCAATGTGATTTCTGTGTCCAAAAAGTGCATTGTATTACCAAAACCTGAGATGACAAAATTCAGAAATCCAATGCTTTTGGATAGTGACTGAATGAATGTGATCAAATCCTGCTCACAGCTACGCCAAACAAAAAATATATCATCAGTATAATGACAATATAAAATTGTGTTTTGAAAACCCGGTAAATGCACAAGCGTCTCAAGCTCCCATGAGCTTAACACCAAATTTGCATATGCTGGGGTCATTTTAGACCCCATATTAACTCCCTTCACCTGTTGATAAATTTTCTGGTTAAAATGGAAAAAGTTATTTTTAAGAACCATGGAAATAAGTTGACAAGTAGTATCAATTCTCATCTCTAAGAAGGTAGTGTGCTTAGAGAGAAACAAATGAACCAAATTCAGACCATCCAAATGGGGAATATTGGTGTAGAGCACCTCAATGTCCAAAGTGACAAGCATGTAAACTGTATCATTCGGTTTGAGTTGGAATAATTCATTAAGAAATGCCTAGGAATCCTGTAGGCAAAAAGTGGTGGATTCTATAGTTGGATTAAGTATGAAATCCACATACTGAGAATTTTTTTTCTGTTCTAGTTTTTTATTGGATATTACGAGTCTAAACATTAGATTTAATGTCCTTATGCATCTTGAGGATGCCAAAAAGTTTACCTAGGCTTGGGATTGGGACATGCATAAACAAATATCCGTCCATTGTTATAAGGCTGGCTCTTTCCAGTTTTGAAAGTAATCGATCAATAACTTTAAACTGTAAACAAATGTAATATCCACTGGTTTATAAAATGCGTTATCAGTCAAGTCATTTTCATTTTGGGAGACATAAACCGGCTGTTCCATTAAAACAATTCCTGTGCCTCTATCTGCTTTCATAATGTGTAAATCAGTGTCATTGCGGAGGTTTTTCAGTGCTTGCTGTTCCCTTGGGCTGAGGTTAAACCATTTATCATAACTGTTGCTCTTAATGTGTTCTCTAAAATCCCTGTCACATACTTTGAGAAACATTTGTAAGGTGGTGTTGTTTCTCAAAGTGTGTGACTTCCTCACTATAGGGAGAATGTTTGGTATTCTCAAATCACATAAAAATCCTCGGGATCCTCCCTTGAGACAGATTGTGGCCTCCAAGAAAATAAAAACTGAATACATTTCAGCATTTTTAGATTTTTTCCTGAATCCTTTGGTACAAAATGCTCCTTTTTACTTTAAAGACTCCTGGGAAGTTTTAGATGGACTATTTAAATTCCTTACAGTGTCAGGTGATTGTACCTTAGTCACTTTGGATATAGTGACTTTGTACATGAGCATTCCTCATCAACGAGGCTTATAATTTGTTTCTGATTACCTTGCTAGATGGACAGACATGCCTTCCCACAGGATTAAGGCGTACATATCCTTGATTAAACTTGTTTTGGAAAACAACTTTTTCTCGTTTAACAACACCTTTACAGTTACAAGGGGTAGCAATGGGGGCTAAGATGGCAACAGCATATGCCAACCTGGTACTTTGTGCATGGGAAGTCAATACTTTAACCCATTTGGAAGGTTTCCAGTTCGTGTATTTGTATAAAAGATTTATTGGCGATATCTTTTTCATGTGTTTGGGGGCTCCCAATGAACTAGATTCTTTTTGGTTAAACTTAATGAAAGCATTGATTTCCTACATTTTACTCTGTCAGGGAAGGGAAACAAAGTGCATTTTCTGGGCATTTCCCTTTGTTTCAACCCCACCACCAAGGAATTTGTCTTCCATCCATAGGAAGGATACATTTTGTATCAATTACCTTGACTTCTCAAGCCAGCACCCCAGTTTTGTGAAAAAAATATATAGTTAAAGATCAGTTTGTCTGTCTGAGTAGGATCATTAGTGATGACATCATGTTTTTGCAGGAATGCCAGTATCTTATGAAACTGTTAGCAGATAAATATTATCCTGTTAAGCTGGATTTAACTGATCTGAAGTAGTTGTCTTCATTTGATCTTCAACCTGTGGGTTCACAGATCCGTATCGGATCCGACTCTGCCACATATCCAGCATCTGATCCGAGCACAGAGTTTCTCCCCTTACCTATAATGTCCCTGTCTCATTCCTCCCTTCAGATCTCATTTGCCGCCTGTAAAGTCCGTATCATGGTCTGAGCTGTCTGCTTTGTGATTGTGGTAAGTGAGTTGTTTTGGGGGTTTTATCTCTCTCTTTCTCTCTCTGTATAATTCTCTCCCTACTTTCTACCTCCCCTCCACGCGGTCAGTAAAAAAAAAAAAAATTATTTTCTCTACTTTCTTTACTTTTCTATAGTGTACGTGGTGAGTGCTTGTGATGGGCCTGCCTTGGGAACATGTCCAAAACTTCCAAGCCAGGATTCAGAAAGTGGTACAGAGTATGGCCATAAGCTCTTCCCAGCCGATGGCCACACCCTGTGCATGGTGTGTCTGGGGGCGGCCCATCTGCAGACCCCCTGTTACATCTCTGCTGGGTTTAATCCCAGGACATTGAAGGACAGGAGGGATAAATTAATCCTGAAGGCCCTCCTTCCCTCTTCGGGAATTGTAGTTCCGGCGCCCCCAACTTCAGCTTCTACTAATGCTTCTACCTCCTTCCTGGTCTCTGAGACTCAAACTCCCACCAAGAGGTCTGGGGTAGGGGAGAAATTAAAAAAGGAGTGGCCGAGAAAGCAGTCTCCAGGTCACTCGGCTCCAGCTGGCCTTCCACCTAAATCTAGGCCAGCTACCAGACCAGAGTCTCCCTGGCTCCATTCTCCCCATTTTTCCCTTGAGCCAGAGAAGCCCCGGATTTGGTCTCTTGTGCAGGCTTCCCCTCACCGTCATTCCAGGCCGGTGTCAGTCGCCTTCTCCTCCCGGAGCCTTAGTGAAACAGAGATGGACAGGATAATGCAGAAATATATCTGTACCCAGATAAAGATGGGAGTTTTGCCTGCCCCCTCTCCCTCTGGAGCAGGGAGCAGACAGTCATTCTTCACCCCAATTACTCCTTCTCTGATCTGACCCTCTGTTTCGGAGCCCTTGGATCCGAAGACCCTCGGGGTCGAGGGGTCAGCGCTGACTGTACCTTGGACTGTACACTTGGAGCTGACAACATCCCCTCTGATCAGACTCCAGCCACAGCCTTGAACATGTCGGATCCAACTGGATCAGATCCAACAGGCTCTCAGAGCCATAGCCTCGGCGTTGGATCCGAGGGAATGTTGTTGACTCTGAGTGTGTCAGAGTGCAGTCTTCCTCTGGGTACTTGGAGGCTCACTTCTGGCTCCCCCATTGGGTCAGAGGGTGATGGCTCCTTTTGGCCTTTCTCAGGATGTCCGTTCCCCTTTGGCCTTTGATGTGGTGGAGAGGGTTCTCTCAATTTCATTGAGACCCTTGACTATCTCGTCCTTGGACTCTGCCCCGACTCTCTCTGTCTCTGGTACAGTTCCAACCATCCAACCATCTCAGGGACAGCCTGCCACCACTTTGCCTCAGGAAGCTTCCACTTGGGAGCAGCAAGACATTGGCAAGTCCTCCCCAGAGATCTCCACTGAGGAGTTCTCTTGCAAACGTACTTGCAAAAGGAGGCACTTAGACTCCCCACCAGAGTCTCTCACTGAAGACACCGATTTGGAGGAAGGGGAAGATTCCCCTGGTCACCCCCCCGAGGATGTCTCCTTTGGAGACATTATAGAACTCCTCCGCCAGAGTGGGGGGTGGTCTGCCCAGAAACCAACCTTGGACGAATCTGTGTTCCTCCAGGCATTTGGCGCAGGACCCTCTACTTCCTAGGTGTCCTCTCTCGAAGATCCTTTAGTGGATCTGATAATGTCTCGGGTGTGGAAGGAACTGGACACGGTGAAGCCCATCCCCAAATGCCCAGATAAAGTTTTGAGCCCCCCTTCAGATAGGTCACACTAGTATAAGGGGTCCCCGGTTGATGCTAAGGTGGTGGCAGCTTGCCATTAGGAAAGAGCTCACTCAGGAGAGCTCTACAGTTCATCCTCCGTACCGATAGTCAAAGGCAGTGGACCAGTTCGGGAAGCGGGTGTAAGCTTCAGCGACATTTTCTGTTGGGCTGCAGTGAGATCTAATGAAGGAGATTGCTGAGTTGATCTGAGTCCATGCTGGCGGAGGACAAGAAAAAGTTTTCTGCTCATATGGCCACTCTAAAGTCAGTTGCAAATACTTATGTGTGTCTCCTCTTCCATGCTACCGTTGGAGCCGCTAAAGCAGCCGGTACAGGCATTGCCATCAGGTTACATCTGGCTCCGGCTCTGTCAGTTCTTGGAACCTTTTAAGATGTCGTTCACCAATGCCCAGTATGACAGTTCCTCTCTGTTTGAAAAATTGGTACATGAGACATTAGTTCAGAGTGAGAAGGATGGGATGACTCTGTCTGCCACTGGGATCCGCTTCTCCACCCCTCAATGATCCTTTTGTAGGAATCAGTGAGGGACTAAGAAGATGTGGTTCTGGAAATCTCAGACTTTTCCCCGAGACGCTCAGGACTCACCTTCCCCTAGGGGCAGAGGGGTATACGATAGACGTCGCCCTAGAGGCAGAGGGAGTCCGAGAAATTACAGGTCTCAAGAACCTTTCTCGGACAGACCCACACTGCAGCCCTGAAGGGTTGCCCAACTGCTCATCTCTGGAGGCAGTCGGGGGCCAGTTATCACTACAACTAACTGAGTGGGAGTCCATCACTACATATCATTGAGTGTTGCGGATTATATCCAGAGGTTATTCAGTCCCATTCCTCGAGCCATCCCTACCACCAAAACACTTCCTGTAAGTTCCACCTGCACACAGGGAGGATGCAGTACTGGAAATAGCAAAGCTGCTAGAAAAATGAGTCATCCAACACGTCCCCCAGGCCAGATTAGGCATTTATTCCAGGTTCTTTTTAGTGCCAAAAGAAGACGGGGACCCAAGACCAATTCTGGATCTATCCACCTTGAACCTGTCAGTGGCCAAAACGAAGTTATGGATGGTCACTCTTCAGTCTGTCCTGCCCTTCCTGCAGGAGAAGGATTGGATGTGCCTGATCGATCTCCAGGATGCGTAATATCACATCAGGATGGACAGGTGCTCTCGGAGATTCCTCCACTTCTGGCTAGCAGCCAATCATTATCAGTTCAGAGCACTCCCCTTTGGTCTCACTACAGTCCCCAGGTTGTTTACCAAAGTGATGTCAGTAGTAGTGGCTCACTTGAGACTCCAGGAAATTCAGGTATTTCCCTACCTGGAATTGGCTCCTCGCTGCTCCTTCCAGGCATCAACTTTGTCAAGTGAAGGAATCCTTTCTACTACTAGCCCAGAAGTTAGGCATCACCATCAATCTCAGCACATCATCTCTGGCCCCAGTTCAGACCTGAGACTTATTTGGGGCTTAGTTAGACACAGTTCAGACAAGAGTTTTCCTCACTCCAGATAGGATATGCATTCTGAAACCACATGTTCTTTACATTCTTCAAGCTCACTCTCTGGCAGAAGTGGTGTTACGGGCTTTGGGGTCCATGACGGCCACAATCAGTCTTTTACTCTTGGCGTGCAATCACATGCAAATCCTTCAGTGGACCCTCTCCGTACAGTGATCTCTGTTAGATCTCCCATTGTCTCACCCTGTTCAAATCTCTCGAGTGTGCAAGGGCTCTCTTCGGTGGTGGATTCATTCCCCAGATCTAGTTCAAGGACGTCCTTTTCTCCCATCATTTCCCAAGGCCACAGTGACTATGGATGCCTCCCAGCTGGGGTGGGGAGGGCATTGCTTGGGAAGGACAGTTCAAGGCATGTGGTTCCCCTATGAGACCAGTTTGCATATCAATGTCCTGCAGATGAGGGTGGTGCCTCTTGCGTTGCAGGCTCTCCATGCCCATCTTCCCTCAGGAAAAATTGCTGTACAGACAGGCAATATGTCGGTGGTCTGGTACATCAACAAACAGGGGGTAACAGGTCTTATCCCCTTTGTCGGGAAGCCATGAGAGTGTGGGAATGGGTGATCTCTACCAGCTGTTTTCTGGTGGCAACGCACCTTCTGGAATGGTCCAACATTCTAGTGGACTGGCTCAGCAGATCTATCCTGATGCCATATGAATGGTCTCTCAATCCTTCAGTAGAGGAACAGATTTTTCACAAGTGGGGTCAGCCTTGCTGCGATCTATTCACCTCTCCTTCCAATGCAAAATGCAACGAGTACTTTGCTCTGAATTCCCCCTCAGGGGAAAGCCCCCATAGACATTCTGACTTATGCTTGGCCTCCTGGTCTTATGTATGCTTATCCTCCTCTTCCCTCGATAACAACATTTCTTCAGAAAGCTCGCAGGCTGGGGAGCT
>NC_056739.1:553649451-553664451 GCF_019279795.1 Protopterus annectens | reverse complement strand
AAACTGGAAGATCTGACCAAGGAATTCCCAGTAGACCTTAAGGTAGAATTCAGAGTTTTGTACCACTGGGTTGAGGTAGAAGTCCAGCAGTTCTGAAATAAACTTGGTTTTAGTCCTTTCAGATGAAACAATATGTCGGGGGGGGGGGTGTCAGATTGTTTGTTGTGAATTTTTGGGATTCCAAAAAGCTTCCCTACATATGGGGCATCTACTTTCACAAAGTCAAATTTAGGTTCTGTGATTTGACCACTACTTGGAAATTCTCTGAGGCATATGTCAGTGTCATGGAACCTAGAGAGTACTTCTTCCTTGGTGACGCTGTGGAAGTTTTCTCAGTTGGAGGGAATGGTTAACATTTTAGTGTTGTAGCCACAGCAATTCATAATAATTCATAATATGAAATAAATAGGACATTCTGGAGGGACAGATTCATAACCCAGAGGCTCCCATCACTCTGGAATAAAATCCCAGTCCAGGTTAGGCAGAGTCCCTCATTGATTCTCTTCAAGAGGAATCTTGATGAGTGGATGGGAGATCGTAGTTTTACCCCGGGTATCACTTCTGTGTCACTGTTAGACAGAGGCACAGTATACTAACCTTGAAAAAGGGCATAGCAAAATTAATTTAAAATGGGTGGCGAAAGCCAAACACACTCTGGCTAGGCTTATAAATGCCCTAGGGCAGATAGCCTACTATGAACCTATGAACCTATAACCACTTTGCCTGCTCCTTTATCTCCTTTCATAATAATGAACCACAAAAAAAAACACAACAAAGGCAGCAACTGTGAGCAAAATCTGTTTACTGGTGCTTCTGGTGTCGCGGCAAATAGTCTTCAAGGCATAATTCAATCCTCCAACATGCTCCATTTTATTACAGAGCTGTTCCAGTCGCATGCTGCCATCCTAATTAATCAATTAACAATGGTTAACAAACAGGCAAACATTTTCCCACCTTAAAATACCAACATATATTATATTAAAACAATGAGTGAGAAGGTCACTGAAAAACCAATCAGTAAAAACAAAATGAAAACTCCAGCAAAGTTAGAACTTCCAATAAGTGACCTCCCAAACCTTTTGTATCAGAGGCACATGGGATATATGCAAATGATCCTTATGAACATCAGGTGTTTCAGCTAATTGGCAATTCTGAATGCCCATGACTTGTTTTGTCGTTTTAATGGACAATTTCAGGCCAATAAAGCCAAACCCCACTAGCTGTGGCTATGCATATTTGGCCTTGTTATGCAGCTGGGTATAACAGCCCTGTGTTTCTAATGCTTAGTCAAACACTCTGCTTGTGCTGTGCCGATGATGTCATAACAAGGCCAAAATATGCATATCCACAGCTAGTGGGGATTAGCTTTATTGGCCTGAAATTGTCCATTAAAATGATGAAACAAGTCATGGGCATTCAGAATTACCAGTTAGCTGAAACACCTGATGTTCATAAGGATCATTTGCATATATCCCATGTGCTTCTGATACAAGAGGTTTGGGAGGTCACTTATTGGAAGTTCCAGCTTTGCTGGAGTTTTCATTTTGTTTTTACTGATTGGTTTTTCAGTGACCTTCTCACTCATTGTTTTAGTTTGTTGTTTGGGATATTTTTGCAGTGACCCTAATGATAATGGACATCAGCTGGGTATAATAGCCCTGTGTTGCTAATGCTTACTTAAATGCTCTGCTTGTGCTGTGCCGATGAGGTCATAACAAGTCCGAAATATGCATATCCACAGCTAGTGGGGTTTGGCTTTATCGGCCTAAAATTATCAGTTAAAACAATGAAACAAGTCATTGGCATTCAGAATTGCCAATTAGCTGAAATACCTGATGTTCATATGGATCATTTGCATATGTCGCATGTGCCTCTAATCTAGAGGTTTGGGAGGTCACTTATTGGAAGTTCTAGCTTTGCTGGAGTTTTCACTGATTGGTTTTTCGGTGACCTTCTCACTCATTGTTTTAGTTTGTTGTTTGGGATATTTTTGCAGTGATCCTAATGATAATGGACATCAGCTGGGTATAACAGCCCTGTGTTTCTAATGCTTAGCCAAACACTCTGCTTGTGCTGTGTCAATGAGGTCATAACAAGGCCACAGCTAGTGGAGTTTGGCTTTATTGGTCTGAAATTGTCATTTAAAATGAGGAAACAAGTCATGGGCATTCAGAATTGCCAATTAGCTGAAACACCTGATGTTTATAAGTATCATTTGCATATATCCCATATGCCCCTGATACAAGAGGTTTGGGAGGTCACTTATTGGAAGTTCTAACATATATTATATTATAACATCTCATACAAAATTACCTAGGTTTTATTTTAATTAAATAACACATTAAACATTCAAATTAATTTTTATATTCATACCATTACTTGGAGAATGACAGTTGTATTGTATTTTCGATTTATTTTATTATACTATATTGTATCCAGTATTTCTATTGAACTTGTCTGTTATTACTATGTAAGTCGTATTTTCAAGCATTTCTCTTCCAGTTTCCATCTAGTATTATTTGATTGGAGAGTTATTTCCATTACTAGTTTTAATTTGCTGTCGGATCTTTTACAGTTTATTGATTGGAGGGATGGTTTGCTTTTTCAAATTTGATGCACGTGCATACTGCTCATCACTGATTGGATATTTCTCCAAGTAATTCTATTCGGCTTTTGGTATAAAGCTTGCTTAATGATTGGACAGTCTTTAAACTGCATTTTTTTTCTTTATTTTATTATACTTCCACCGTACTTATTTCCCTACAGGTTCTGTAAATAAATTATTATGATGACGTTCCTCTACAGTGAAGAATGAAAGCTTAAAACATAATGTTCCTGCTGTTCATTTCTCCATTTCAAAGAAGTTTGTTTTTAAATGTTTTTGTAGTCTTCTTATTTTAGATTGTTTTTAAGCATATATATATATATGTGTTTATATATATATATATATATATATATATATATATATATATAGGTTCATAGGTTGGTACTAGGCTATCAGCCCTAGGGCCTATACAAGCCTAGCCATAACAATTCCCTGGCTATTTCTTCCCACATTATTTACTTTCCTGGACCCCTGTCTAGCAGGGCGACTGACGTGATCCTTGGGGTGAATTTCCTTTCTCCCATCCAATCGTCAAGGTTCCTCTTGAAGAGGTCCAAAGAGGCACTCTGCTTGACATGTATAGGCAATCTATTCCAGAGTCTGGGGAGTCTCTGGGTCAGGAACCTATCCCTCCAACATGTTTTGTTTATTGTGATGACAAGGTTTAGATCCCTGGAGCGTGTAGCTCTGAGGGATTGGGATTTCTTTAAGTGTAGCATGTCCAACAGCTCTGGGTTTGACATGGCCTTGTATGTTAAGCAGAGATCGCCTCTGAGTAGACGATATGCGACAGAGTATAGCTGGAGTTTTTTAAGGCGGTCAGCGTAGGGCATCTGCTTTAGGCCTGTGATTCTTTTAGTGAGGTATTTCTGAGGCCTTTCCAGTTGTTGCAGATGTCTTGAGAGGTACATATCAAATGGGGCGTTGTATTCTATAATGGGTCTAATGAGAGATGAATACAGTGGGACAATGACCTCCTTTTTTCTGGATGAAAAGCCCTTCGTGATGAGGTGTGCCACATAGAAGGATTTCCTGACTGTTGTGGCGATGTGGTTATCGAAGGTGAGACCACTGTCCACCTGTGTCCATAAGTCTCTTATCACACTTTCTGTGTTTAGTGTACTGCCACCTATATGGTAATTCATGGATACATGTTTTTTCCCAAAGGGGATAACAATACATTTCTTGGCATTGAGCATGAGCCCATGGCTCTGGCACCAAGCATCTGTTTCTGTAAGGCCCTTTTGTAGAGTATCCACATCATTTGGGGATTCAATAATGGCTCCCAGTTTGCAGTCATCTGCAAACTTTGTTAGCCAGAGTCCCTTAGTGTTGACCTGTACTTCAGAGAAGTAGATGCCAAACAAGAGCGGCCCCAGGACTGAACACTGAGGTACTCCACTTGTCACTTGTCTGGAGCTGGATTTGGAGTTGGCTACTTTTACAGTGTGGGTTCTATCAGTAAGCCATTTAGCAACCCATTGGGTGACATAGGGATTAATGCCCAACTTAGTAAGTTTATCTATGATTCCAGAGTGGGGGATGGTGTCAAAGGCCTTGGCAAGGTCTAGATAGGCTGTGTGGACCACTTACCCTTGTCCATGGCTCTGGAGACTGTTTCAAAGAAGTCAATCAGGTTCAGGAGACAAGATCGGCACTTCACAAACCTAAACTGGGTGGGGTCCAGTGTTTGAAGGTTGCCAATGTCTTTGTTTATAAGTTCCATGATAATATGCTCCATGGCCTTGCAGATAAGGCTTGTCAGACTGATGGGACGGTAGTTTCCGAGATCCAAGGTGGATCCCCCCTTGTGGATTGGGATAACTGTAGCTCTGCGCCACTCAGTGGGCACGAAATCTGAGGTGAGGCTATGATTAAACATGACACTTAGGTGAGGTGCCAGTTCATATTGTAGTTCATGTAGTACACAGCCCGGGATGTCATCTGGTCCCATGGATGCTGTATTCTTGGCTTTAGAGAGTGCGTTTTTTACCTGTGTGGCCGTTATTACTGGAATTTGGCAATCTTCCGGTATTGAGATGGGCCATTTAGGGGGTGAGAGTGGGGTGAAGTTGGCACTGAATCGATCTGCCAGGATATTGGCAATATCCTTCGGATCAGTATATTTAATGCCATTCTGTTTTAGCTCAGAGCAGATCTGAGCATTGCCATTTAGATTATTGACATAATTATAGAATGCTTTGTGGTTGTCTTTGAAATCTTTGGCAATTTTATTTTCGTAACTAGCTTTGGAGGATTTTATGAGGCATCTCAGTTTCTTACTGAGGCTAGTAAGGGAGTTTTTTGCATCCTGGGATTTTCCTCTTTTCTGCAAAAGTTTCTTCCTTTTGTTGTAAAGTTTGTTTATGGCAGGGGACCACCAGATTGGCTTCCTTTTTTGGATGAGAGCATTTTGGTTCTATTTGGGATGGCACGATTCATGCATGAGTGGATGTGCTCGTACAGTGCCATAGTGTAGGATTCAGCAGTTGAACTTTCAGTTCCGTCTGCATGGGTGTCATGAAGTTTGTCACTTCTGACTTGAGTAGCATGAAGTTGGCTTTGGAGAAGTTTTTATGGTGGTTTCTTTACTGGGGGTGGGGTGGGATGTGGATGTTAAGGGTGATTAGCTTATGGTCAGACCTGACTAACAAGGGGGTGACCATAGGTATGGAGCATTGATTTCCCATGTTGGTAATGACCAGGTCTAGGATATTGGAGCCCCTGGTGGGACTATGGATTAGTTGATCCAGGGCGTTGGAATTTATGAATTCCAAGAACCATTGCACAAAGGTGTTGGGACATGAGTAGTTTTCCCAGTTAATGGCAGGGTAGTTAAAATCACCCAGTATTAGGGTGTTTGGTTCTATCTTAATATTTTCCAGTATGTTTAGAAAGGTGTAGTGAGAATCTTGGGGTATGGTGGGGGATCTGTAGCAAGCTACAATTTGGATTGCAGTCTTACCTAGTGTTAGTTGCACTTGGAGAATTTCAGACACATTGTGTTGGCCAACTAGCCTGGTGGTGTGAATATCCTTGGTGATTATTGACACTCCTCCACCTTTAGTGTTTCAGTCCTGGTTTGGTGGCCGAAAAGTGTGGTAAGAGTTGCAGCCTGGTATTGTTATATATATATATATATATGTGTGTGCACACACACACACACACACACACACACACACACACACACACACACACACTCACACACACTGTTTGCTCTGAGAATGTTGATGGAGAAATACAGAGAAGGTCAGAAGGAGTTGCATTGTGTTTTTGTAGACTTAGAGAAAGCATATGACAGGGTGCCTAGAGAGGAGTTGTGGTATTGTATGAGGAAGTCGGGAGTGTCAGAGAAATATGTATATGTAAGAGTGGTACAGGATATGTACGAGGGTAGTGTGACAGCGGTGAGGTCTGCGGTGGGAGTGACGGATGCGTTTAAGGTGGAGGTGGGATTACATCAAGGATCAGCTCTGAGCCCTTTCTTATTTGCAATGGTGATGGACAGGTTGACAGACGAGATCAGACAGGACTCCCCGTGGACTATGATGTCTGCAGATGACATTGTGATCTGTAGTGAGAGTAGGGAAAAGGTGGAGGAGATGAAAAAACCAAACCGGCTCCAAGAATTCTAATGCGTTTAATGGACCAAATGAACGAAGCAGCAAAAAGTCATAAACAGCAGATGAAAGGTATAGTAACTTGTACACAGCAAATAAAGGTGCTGTAACTTAGCGCTTTCACCCATAGAAAACACAAACAGGCATCATCAGAGTAACCGAGCCTGCGTAAGGTTCCAACTTTTAAACATTTAAAATCACCCGCCCCCACTTTAGAACCAATCACAACACAGACACCATCGTTAACCCGATAGTGCAAACAGTTTGCACATCCTAATTAATATAAACAAAAATTTTATACTATGACTAACTCTTTTGTTAACATAAGTAAATAAATGAAACTATACCAATGTATTAAATAAACAGTATTCTAAGTATACAAATCTAATAAATAACTACAATAAATAAAGAAAACGATTACTACCTGTACTTCATATTCATAAAAAAATGAAAATAATAAAAATATATACTAACTATACGCACAAACAGTTAATAAAACTGTAATATTAATCAATTCATATATAATACGATCTATATTTTAAAACGCTAGATAGTGAAATATGGTCATTAATCCCTGGAGGTTTAGAGGCATCAAGCCTAAGTTGCCATAGGCATTTTTTAACCTCCAATAAGGTGTTAATGTCACCACCTTTGTCAGTAAAAGGAATTCTGTCTACCACAAAGAACAGAATTTTTTTTTAAAAGTAACGCAATTCAGACTATGCATGTATGGGGCATTAGTAGTTTTTCTATTCTTAATATCCCTTACATGTTCTAAAATCCTAAGTCTCAACTTCCTAATAGTTTTGCCTACATAAAATGTGGAACAGCTGAGGCAAGTAGCAATGTAAACCACCATCTTTGTATTGCAATTGCGGAAGCCCGGACATCTAATCGTCCTACTGAAATTTTGTACTACTACGTAAGGGCCATTGTTAATAAACTTTCCTTAAACATATCTATCAATTTTGATAGTTCAATATTCAGACAGTCATCCTCACTAATGAGTCTGGATAGTCTAACCATTTGTCCTTTGACTATATTCCTTTTTGAAAAAAAGGATTACAACTTTGAAAGTGCAAAAAAGAATTGGAATATGTCTTTTTCCGATATATGTTAGAATGCAATTTAAATTTATCATTTTCTGTATACAGTAATATATCCAAAAAATCACAACTTTCACCATGTATTTTGTGAGTGAATTTCAAAAAAGGTGTTGTGGTGCCCAGGTGTTTAATAAATTCTTGAATCTCTTCTACAGTTCCCTTCCAAAAAATTAAAATGTCGTCAAGGTAACGCAAATACAATGCTACCTTATGCATATAAACTGAGGGAAAAACCCATTGCGTCTCCCAATCTGCCAAAACCAAATTGGCATAGATTGGTGCACACCTGGCACCCATGGCCATGCCAGTGACCTGCTTGTATATTTCACCTTCAAACCTGATGAAATTGTTGGACAAAATAATTTCAGTTAGTTCCACTATTAGGCTACGTTTTACTGTGTTGAAGTCACTATATTTTTCTAAACAACTGTTGAACATTTCAAGACCCTGTTCCTGTGGTATAATAGAAAAAAGATTAATAACATCAATGGTGACCATTAAAAACTGTTCATTAATGTATGTGTTCTTTATCGCATCCAGACAATGCCAGGAGTCTCTCAAGATGTGTGGTAATTTTTTGGCAATGTTTTTACAATAAAAGTCAACATACGAGGTGATAGTTTCAGCTAACTGAAACTATCGGTCGAAATGGCAGGTCTTTGTGGTTTTTATGAATTTTTGGAATACCAAAAATGGTGGCAGTCACTGGTGAGTTGACTACAAGATAGTCATACTCATTTTTGTCAATGACCCCCTCCATTAACCACTCATATAATCGCCAATCAATTTTTATATAGGCTCTATTCATTTCATTCAACAAAGCTGTTGTATATGTGGTAGTGTCATTTAAAAGATCTAACATTTTATTGGAGTAATCAGTGTTAGACATGATCACAACTCCTCCCCCTTTATCGGGTTTCATAACCCTATATTTGTTGGTAGCAGTTAACTCATGGAGACAGAATCTTTCACCTTGTGTTAAATTATCAAGTGGTAGTTTAGTCCCCTTGAACAATCTCCTTAACTGTGCTTCACACATCTGTTCAAAGATGTGCATACAAGGGTTAACTGGGGGAATAAAAGTACTAGTCCTTTTGAGCACAACTGTATTACCTACCCATGGACTAGGATTTTTATGAAAAAACATTTCTAAGTTAAGTTGCCTTGTATACATTTTGAAATTAATCAAGATTTTGGCTATCTCATTTTTAAATGTAGGTACAAATGTAAAACCTTTTTTGAAAAGAGCAAGATAATGATCAGTTAATTCCATATTAGTAAAATTATATATGCATACATTGTCCACTCTAATCAAATCACAATTTAAACTAGTGCCAATAAATTCATCATAGTTCCAGAAGTACTGCCATCACCTTCGTCTACAACGTTGTTATTGTAGTGATTGTCCGTATCACTACTATCGTGTGTACACATAGGTATAGGTGACAGATCAGATTCCTGAGGCAATGCAACTACAATTTGTGTTGTGTTAAAGATAGACAAACACTCTGAAGAGTCTAATAAAACTTGATTCTGTTCATCACAAACTTGCGAAGAAATAGTATGTACAACAGTTATTGCATTGCTCTGTTGTTCCCCTGTGACCACCTCCGGTTTGTATGGAACCTCTGTCCTCTCCCCCTGGCTTGATCTTGTGGTCTTGTCCCCTGGTTGCGCTCATGAATTTGCTCCAAGCACCTCACAGGGTAACTGTGTAAAAAACACTCATTTTCACAGTCAACATTATTATTCTCTGTCATCACATCATCGTTAATCTGATCGTGTAAAAAAATACGACCCTGTAGAATGTTACCTTGATTCACATTTACCACTCTAGGTTTAATACCTTTGTACTCCCTAAAGTGGGTATACACCTGATGGTTAGCATAGTCTTTGCTGTCCCAATTGAGTTTACCGGATTTAGTTTCTAGACCTCTTTTCACATACATGTTAAGCTCAGTTAAAATTTTTTATAGTGTTTGTTAAAGTCAAAAAGCAGGTCTTTCGTGATGTTATTGTTTAACTGTGCTAATTCCTCTTTCAACATATCCAGTTTATGAATATTGTATCGTATAATAATGTGCATAAGTTCCATACCTGTTTTGTCGAAAAATGCCAAAAGTTCTTGGAACCCTTCTGTACAGCTTCAAAACCCATTGGTAGTTTGAACAACCTTAAGCCTTTCGGCACTTGTTTCAATTCAATTGATCTTTCTAAAAATACATTGTCCATCTGTAGAGATTTCAGTTTTTTGAGCTTTTTTTTCAAATTCAGCAAGTTGTACTTTTAGCGTCGCTGTTTCACGTTGATTACTAACCCCAGGTTTCCAATTAGTAACCAGGGGAATCAAAATGGTATCAAAACTTCTTTGTACACCATTATTAGAAACATTAAGTTGATTGACAACTCTAGGCACCTTGTTCAACTCAGAGGTAACATTGTTACTTGGTGTAACTTCCCTAGAAGTCATTGTGGGGGGCGTATGTAGGGTGTACAATAACGCCTGAGATTCAGTTAGTGTAATGTCACCAGTATCAATAACATTTGGAACGTTAGCAACCATATCTATGTTAGCCCTAGCTATTGTTAGTCTTCCTGAATGTTTGTTGCCATTCCAGTAAATGTATGTGCTATATGTATTTTTTTCCACTGTATTTCCTCTGTATTCCTTCCTTAACTGTATATACTCTATACTCTATACTGAAATCACTGCTGCCCATTCACTTAACTGTTTTTTTCTCACTAACCTTCACAGCTGTCATCCTCCTCCCTGCATTCAGAACTTAAGAACCTATCTGCCTGGTTAATAAGGACGCCCATCCAAAGTCCTACCATCTAACCTGCATCCCCAAAGAAACTTGTGTCCTGTGCTTAAGTCCTTCCCTGCAAAGGAGTAAAGAAAGTACATTTGTTCCCCTGTGCAAACTGTGTACTGAATTGTTCGTTATCATTAAAGCAAAACAGGTAGTACTATTTGTTTAAAGTCTCACTCCTGAACCCGGTTCCCAGCAGCCAGTCCCACCTCGCCCCCCAACTATAAACCCTACGCTCCCTTGAAATTACGAGTTGGGATAAATTTTCTTGTCTTTTGTCCACTTGTCAGCTTGCTGTGATCTAGCTGTTGTCCACTAGGTGGCTCCTCATATTGGCCTGTGCTATACCCCTTCTCTCTTCTCTAGTATTTCTACCCCTTATTACCTTATCTGCTCATCCTTTTTCCTCCCCTTACTTGCTACTACCACCTCTGTTTCCTATATTCCCTCTCCCCACTCAACTCTCCCCTGTAGCCCACATATTGCAAAAGAACTTCCCACTTACCTAGAGTTAGCTAGTGCCCCACAACAATCTGCAGCTTTCTGATTGTTTCTGGATCTCTTCTTTTACTTGCTCTAACCCGCTCCGTTCGCCCTGTGGGCTCACTCTGCTCCCTACCCTACCCCCAAATGCCACACACCCCCACAGGTCCTACACATATACCTAACAAACCACACCCCTTCTCCATTCCACCAACTACAATCACACCTCCATTAATCAATCACCTCCTTTTCCCGCCATTTTTTCTTCCACTTCCTATTCCTTTCAAATTACTCTCTATTCCTTTCACTACCACACCTACGTTATCTCTTCACCTATAGTTATTACCCATATCTACCATGCCAATAAATACACCCTCCTCCCTAGGCCACTTACAGAAGTTACTCTTACTCTCTTTTCTACCACCATTAACTTTAGCATACCTACTTACCTCTTATGAACTACCAGGATATTCACACTTTCTCTTCCCTACTAAACAATCCACATGTGCTGCTACATCCTTTGATACTAACCACTTCAACATTACTTCCATACCCAGCTATCTACTACCAAAATACCATAGAACAGCCCATATTAGATATAACTTCCCTTCTACCAAAGGATATCCATTTCTTCTCGGTAAATATACTACTTCTAGTTATCTAACACTCCTCCTGTCCCTAAAGGATGGTGATATTCACCCATACCCTGGCCCAACCACCTCCACTACCACTCAGCTTAACTACCCAATCCTCCCTACCACCCCCCTACTCAAAAAAACACCCAACTTACTCTTAATAGCTCACCTCAATACATGTAGCATTAATAATAAAATTACACAAATCCATGCTCTCTTGGAACTATACTCCTTTGATATATTTTGTCTTACTGAAATTTGGTTAAAACCTTCAACCAAAGATAATGAAATTACCCCACCTGGTTATAACATATTACGTCTAGACCGCGTAACTAAGAAAGGTGGCAGAGTAGCAGTTCTTTACAAATCTGATTTGGAATTAACTATACTCAACCAAAAACCTCCTCAGTAATCCACTGCTGAGATACTCATTTCCAAACTTCAGATCAACTCAGTCAAATCTATCTATATTTTTGCATTTATGTTCCTCCAGGGAATAACATCTCTACTATTGAAGACATCCTCTGTTGATTATCTCAAAGCCTCCCCTATGAAACCATAGTCCTTGGCGATTTCAACATTGATTGGAATTGTTGCAACAACAACTTTCCTACTAGTCATATTAATCTCTCTGGGTTTACACAAACTATTAACTCCCCTACTAGAATAAACAAGTCCAATAAGAAAGAAAGCACCTTAGATTGGATTCTCATTAATAATCAGCCCCAAACCTACAACTCTGGTACCCTCCCAGGCAAAATAAGCGATCACTCTCTAACTTACATCATCAGATTCAAAACCAATCCTCCTACTCAACCCACATTTAGGACAATCAGAACCAAGAAAAACTTTAACTTGGATCTATTCCTACTTGAACTTAGAACATGTAATTGGTCCCCCTTATAACACCTTTCTCTTGATGAAGCGGTTGACTACTTTAATGCTAACTTCCTTGCCATACTCAACCACCATGCCCCTGCCCGCTCTATCAGAATAAGAACCAAATCTGCTCCTTGGCTTTCTAAAGAAACTAAGCAAAAAATCCATCTCAGAAATAAATACTGGAAAAAGTCGCTTTTAACTAAAAACCCTATAGATCACCAATACTACAAACAACTGAGAAATGAGACAAAAAAGCTATACTGTCCGATAAAAAAAACGATTTTCTTCAATCTCAGCAGATCCACCATAATTATCCAAAAAAGTTCTGGGCTAGTATCAATCAACTATTACATCCTGGCCAATCTATCACACGTAACCCACAAGGCACTGACAAAGATAACCCTAAACAGACTGCTGATGCCTTTAATACCCTTTTCACAAAAGCTATTCAAACTCTTGCCAGTCAGCTTTCTCCTCTAATTGTAGCTGTATCCAATTCTGACTCTAACCCACCTCCTCCATTTTCCTTCCAACCTGTCCCAACAGCATTTATTCTCACCCTCATCCAAAAATTAAAACCATGCACACCTTCTGCTGATCAACTACCCGCCGAATACTTAGTTAGCTGCTAAATCTATTGCCTACCCCATATCCATCCTCATCAATAGAACCATTACTGAAGGATACATCCCCAAACTTTGGAAAGTCTCCTATATTATTCCCCTTCATAAAGGCGGCGATTCCACTGAACTCTCCAACTATCGTCCTATTGCCATACTTTCTCCTTTATCTAAGATAATGGAAAGATGTATCCAAAGGCAATTATTAGACCACCTCCTCCTGAATAACCTACTTTCAAACTCCCAACACGGTTTCAGACCTACCCATAGCACAACTACAGCCCTCCTTTCCTTTACAGACACCATCAACAAAAAACGGAACCTTAACATGCTTTCCTCTGCACTCTTCATTGACCTGTCTAAGGCTTTTGACATGGTAAATCACAACATACTTTTACACATTCTTAAATCTCTGTCACTTGATATGCTGGCCATAAAATGGTTCCTGTCCTTCTTAAATAACAGACATCAAGCAGTGCTCTGGAACTCCATTCTTTCTACCCACCTACCAGTTAATATTGGTGTCCCTCAGAGATCCATACTGGGCCCTCTCCTGTTTTCTATATTCATCAATGACCTTCACCTAGTTACTCCCCAAGCCACATGTATACAGTATGCTGATGACTCTACTCTTATCTGCTCAGCCACATCCTTATCCAAACTCCACTCCCTTATGCAAGAGGTATTTAATTCTGTTGAAATTTGGTTCTCAAATCGCTGTCTTCTATTAAATCCTAAAAAAAACTAAACTTCTCCTTTTTACACCTACCAGCAAATCCCCCTCTATTGACTTCACTCTAACATCCAACAATGGTACTCTCATATCCCAAGATCCTACTACTAAACTGCTAGGTATCACCAATGACAATAACCTTACCTTTGACACTCATATCAATAATACTTCGAAAACTATTAATAAAAAAATAGGTTCTCTTTATAGGATCAAGCCTTTCCTCACTCCTACAACCAGAAAAACTATTGCCCACTCCCATCTAATCTCTACCCTTCTCTATGCCTCACCTATTTATACAAATCTGTCAAAGAACAACCTTCAAAAACTAGAAAACTCCTACAATAGCATAGCCAGGTTTGCCACAGGCAAACCCTTCAGAACGCACCACTGTATCAATCTAAAGCTTCTAGGTTGGCTTGAATTACAGCAGCAGCTCAAATTTAACCAACTGACCATCGCCCACAAAATACTTTACCAACCTATCAAGACACCCATCCTTTCTAACCTTATGCACCCCTACTACAACCTAAAATCCCTAAGATCTTCCCAGAAAGTTCTTGTAAAAATAAATAAATCAAACAGTAGAGCCGGTGACTCTCTATTTGATAACACAGTTGGAAAAACCTGGAACCTACTTCCCTCTGACCTTTCCTCACTTCCCTCTCTCTCTCTCAGTTTAAAATTAAACTCAAGTCCTTCCTCTGTTCACACTGGATGTGCACTTGTACTAAACCCGATTGACAACATTGCTCTAATTACTTGACTCATCATATCCTACATTTCTCTGTAATAATCCCAACTTAACAACTACAACTCTACCTCTCCATCATAATCCTATCTACTACTTTATTCTTAAAATCGTAACTTGTCTTACTACTCTAACAAGTACTCATCCACCCTCTATTTTTCTTCCTTTACATCTTCCTTTCTTATTTTACGTTCTATTCTGTATAGTGTTAGTTCCTTACTCAACAATTTATTAGTAACCTCCTCAATAACTGCACTAATTCAAGTCCAGTAATTTGCATTTTTGTTTCCACGTACTTGTAAATGTGTGATCACTTTGAAAAATGTTTTTTAGTATTTTTTGTATGAATTTTACCTGTATTCTAAATTTTTGTATATCTATAGACAGGTTCTTTCACTAGTTGGAGCTTATCTCCCTGGGCCTCTACTGAAAATGGACATCTATCCAGTTAGACTAGCCCGGTCAACAAATGTAAAATAAATAAAATAAAAAATATCTTTGTCTCGAAGCATGTTGATAAGCTTATTTGTAATGTCCACATATTGTAACATAAGTTGCTCCATAACAGCAGTCCAAAAAGAGCAAAAAAGAAGTCAAAGAAACCAGTCGGCGTAGCAGTAAACTCCACCAATAAACTTTAAAATCTTCTCAACTCGTAATGAAAAAAACAAACCGGCTCCAAGAATTATAATGCCTTTGATGGACCAAACGAACGAAGCAGCAAAAAGTCATAAACAGCAGATGAAAGGTATAGT